>NC_133399.1:75939259-76242290 GCF_047511655.1 Castor canadensis | reverse complement strand
TCAAGGCTGTATGTTTTTTCATTTTATGAATATCTTACATTTTACCATGACTCATAAATGACCCAGATAGGAGTAGGAGTGTGCTCAATTTCAGTCATTGTTGCACTGATAGTGTTCTTTCAGGGGAAAAAAAACCCCACTATGATTTATAGCATTTGTTAATTATTGTGCTGTAAATATCCCCACCTTTGCAAATTTCAAGCAACCAATGGAGGATCTCACCAGCTGCTTGACACAGTTCCAGCACACTCAGTGCTACTGCCGAGCAGATTTCCCAAGATCTTACAGCCCCACCTGCCTGTGTGGGAGAAATCTATTGCTCCATGTGTGCCAGGGATTTTTGCTGTTGTTGTTGGTCTGTTTGTTTGTGTTGGTGATTCTGGTTGGGAAGTGGTGATATCTATGCTGGTTTTTAATTTGCATTTCCCTGATGACTAATAACTCACAGCATCTTTTCATATTTTTATCGGGCACTTGGATATCCACTTTCATAAAGTGCCTGTTCAAGTCGCTATCCGTTTTCTGTTAAGTTGCCTGCCCGTTTCTTAATGTTTTGTAAGAGTTTTAAAATACAGAACAACAAAAATGAGTTTTTGTCTTCTTTATCATAACTCTAAGAGAGCTGGACATTTATTAGGGAATCCCAGAATGTTGGGTTAAACTGTTCTGCAGACCCACTGAAACTGTCAACAGCAACCACCCTGATTTTTAAAAAGCATAAATCAAGAGTGAAACAATGTTCATTTAAAAATCTTCCAGTGACCTTTTTTGGGAAGTTGGAGTAAAAACATTCTTTACTAGAGACTAAAATTGTCTTTGTGATCTGCCACACCTTTGCCGCCTTGGTACCTTCTGTCCTTTCATTCACTGGCTCCTGTCTGTAGTTCACCTTCAGATGGCTGTGCCTCAGGACCTTTAAACTTTTGCCTGTGCCTAGAATGATTTTCCCTCAAGTTTACACATGGGTCTTTGCTTCTCTTCATTTGGTCCTACACTAAAATGTTCTCAGAGAGGCCTTTCTTGACCACCTGAGCAAAAGTAACCACCCCTCTTAGAAAATCTCTACCACATTGTTCTAGCTTTAATTACATCGGAGCAATTACTAATGGGTCATATTTGCTTGCTTGCATGTCTATTTTATACTTCTTGCCTTTTATGTATATTCTGCAAGAAAGATACTTGATCTCTTTAATTTCAACTCTGTACCCAATGCTTAGAACACGGTCAGGCAATACTTTTTTATTTGTCCAATAACTGGCTTATTTCATGTAACATTATGTTCTCAAAGTTCATCCTTATTTTAGCATATTACAGAACGTCCTTCTTTTTAAGGGCTGAATAAAATTCCATTTTATTTACAGCCTTACTTTATTCATTCATTTGTTGATGACATTTGGGTTCTTTCTACTTCCTTGCTTTTATGAACGGTGCTGCAATAACCATATCTCTTAGGAATCCTGATGTCAGTTTTGACATCAAAAATGAAAATAAATAGTTGGCACTACATCAAACTAAAAAGTTATTGCATGACAAAGGGAATAATCAACAGAGTGGAAAGACAACCTAAGAAACAGGAGAAAATATTGGCTAACCATGTATCTAATAAATAATCTTCAAGATATTTAAGGATCTTCTGCTACTGAGTTGCAGAAAAACATAGTGTAATGATCCTGTGTAAAAATAAGTTAAGGACTTGAATAGGTATATCTCCAAGGAAGATATGCAAATAACCAACAGCAGATGTTCAATGTGACTAGTTATCAGAGAAATGTAAATCAAAATGAGATATCATCTTACACCTGTCAGGAAGGATGTTATCAAAAACAAGTTTGGTGAAGATATGGAGAAACTGGAACCCTTGGACACTGCTGGTAGGAACTCAATAAGGTGCAGGTGTCATAGCAAATGGCATAGAGGTTCCTCAAACAATTGAAAATTAGATCCAGCCATTCCACTTCGAGGTGACTATCCAGAAGAATTAAAATCTTTATGTTTAACTTCACTGTTATGAAAAGATTTTTTTCATTTGATCATTGAAGTAGGTGCAGAATTTTTAAACATAGTTTGAGCTATCAGAGTTGAGATGGAGTAAAGAAGGCAAGGTCAAGTGGACACATGCAGAATATAATAAACATCATTCTAGGTCAAGGAATGCTACAGTGAACACAGCAGGGACATTGAAGAGAATCAGAAGTTAAGAACCAGGACAACTTTCATAAGACAGGAAATGGCAAATCAAACACAGGCAAACAGGAGGATGTTTTTACAAGGGGTAATAAGATACAAAAGTGGCAAGGAAAGTGAGGAACAGAGAAGTTATGCAGTAAACTCAGAAGAATTCTTGAGGATAATATTTTATTGTGGTGGAGTTTCTTTTGAGGTTATGTGCAACATAACCATAGCATCTGAACTTGCCATATGATGGATTTCCAGTCTTACTTCATTTCTTCTATTACTTGTAGGAGTTCTAGTCCTGCGGTGGCAGTGGAAAGAGGGATGCACTGATATATTGAGGAATTCATTTGTACTGGGTCATGGTTTCTCAAGTTCTTGCTTCAGAACTATGCAATTTCTTAAATACTGCAAGCAGTCATGTCATGGCAAGACTTCAATCCTGCTCAGATGACAGATTTGTGTTCTATCCTCAAGTGCGATGTTAGATGTAATGTGATGTGGTTAGGCTGAAAGGGATTAAAGCAACAGAAGAACTGAATTATTTGCAGAGTTGAGAAGAATTAGTGCTGGAATGTAGTTGGGTCACTGATTATTGTGCAAATTTCTGTGAAGTGGATAAGCAAAAATTATGGCAGGGATGGGACTGTCCCTTGGTGTAGTGCTGTTCCCTGGGCACTTGGCGTCTGGTGGAGGATGGTTTTTATTTGAATTTTACTTGTGAGAAAGTGATTAGGACAACTTATTCAGCTTCTGACCAGAAGGTTATATTTATAAACTGTGTTCTTACATGACCCAGTGTCTGCAAAGTCAGATTAAAAGTAAACACAAGCGCTTTGAGGATGCAGAAGCTTTGAAGACATATTTTTTTTGCTTTCTCCTTTTTAGCAAGTTCAGCCCAAGCATTTTACTGTTATACAGGAAGTTTGCCTTAAATACTTCTGATATACAATTTTTCTATAATTATACATCCAGGAAAATCACACATACATAAAATAAAACTGTTTCTCTTCCTCCCTGCCATTCTGTTTCTCTGTTTCACTTGCTCCCACCTCTTTTTTCCCCTCATTGAACATGTCCATCACACCTCACTCACCACAATCCTCTACCCCACCACAATGTCCCACTGCTATGCCTTGGTGCAGCTACTGGAAAGTATACTCACAGACAGGTGGCCTCTTAGATGTGTTCCACAATTATGAGGCCAATAGATGAGTTTTCAAACAAGAACTCCTGTGCCAAACGTTTGTATATTGATATTTTTCTTAGTAGATTGCTATTGTGAAGGTATCATTATACAGACAGGTTTGGGAATTAGAGGATAAAGTCATTAAAACAGGGTGGGGATATAGCATCCTTGGAAGATATGGTGTATGCTATCAAAAGGTTTCAGTGAGCCATGGAATAGCCTAGTTGGTTTGTTCAACCATCACACAGTGCCACAGCTTTATTCATTTGATAGGGAGGGATGAAATGATGATGCATGAACCTTAGTTTGAAGACCATTGAAAGAAAACATCTCAAAACTAGGAGATAAACTGAAGAATCAGCATTAGTCTTTGGATATTAGTTAGAGCTATATATGATCAAAAGGCTACCACTCTACAGAGTATTTGAAAGTGTAACAGGAGAGGCCACCTTTAAAAGAGTGTAGAAGACTCTCACAAACCTGGGATACTGATTAATCTGTGATAAGATGTAAATATAAATATAAATATAAATGTAAATATAAATATGATCAGAGAGGGAGAAAGTCAGAGATAGAGATAAGAACAAAGAATGGGGTAAAAATGTCTTGTTAATTTAGTTTTTGATAGTAGCATATGATGTAATCATTTATTAAAAAACAAAAAAGTTGATAAATGTAATCTTATGGAAAATAATTTTGTTGAAAGTAATTTAGTTAAAATCAAGTTGATCAGGTTATTTTGACTAAAATAACATTGAGTTTTAAATGAAGCTAATTTAAATATATGATATATTTATCATTTTTGTTGTAGCATGGTCAACTGCTGGACACTTGGTCAACTTTCCTTCATCATTTTGCATTCTTTTGCAATTTCTGGGTATTTTTCTGCATTTTTGCCTTTTAATATTTAGTGCGGTTTCAGTAATGTTCTTTCATGTTTACTAAATATTTCTCATTATTCACTACCTTTTTTTATATTTTGAATACGTTAACATGATTGCTGTACTAGTGTTTCACAGCAGAAAATGGTGAAATAAAATAAATATCTAACACTTGGTAAATTGTTAAAACTGACAGTTTTCAAAATACGAGGATGATCCTATTTCTACTGACAAATAAGACACAAATATTTATGTGATATATGATAAATTTATATTTTAGAAAAGTATTTGTATAGATAATAATAAAAAAGTTAATGGATAATTTAGATAAGTAAAATTCCATTCTTTTATGCTTTCCTTCTTTTTTTATTTTATTTTTTGCGGTACTTGGTTTGAACTCAGGGTCTCAAGCTTGCTAGGCAGATGCTCTATCACTTCAGCCACTCTGCCAGTCCTTACATTTGTCTCCTAATACGGTAAACTAGAGAAGCCGACAACAAACTGAATCACTCATTAAAAAGGAACTGAAAACTTTAATGATGGGCATTTTGAACTTTAAAATATTATTTAAAGACAATTATTCCTATTCTATTTATCTGGCTGATAATCACCAGAGATAAAAAAGAGAAATGTATTTATTCTAATGGTTTTCTACCAAAAATGTGAAAGAGTGGATATAATTGTATAAGAATGTATTTGAAATGGAGAAATAGGCAAATAATGTAGGAATATTTTTACTGATAATTGTCAATAAAAATCAGAAGAAGAATATATCTAGAAAATTCTAATTCACAAAAAATATAAGCATGTAATATGCATCAAAATTGCTTACATAAATTATGATTTAGTACAAAATAATGTGGTCTCCATTATCATGGAAAATAAGAGAGAAATATGTAAATGCATAAAAATGTTCTAACAATTGCAAAGTCCATCACTCTCATTTCTTCTGGAGAATGAAATGAGATTCGGTGGCAACAGTGGGGGATTTGTACTTTCACAGGGTATGCATCAGTATTGCCTCCATTTATTATATATGAACATATTACTGTGTTAGTGGTATGTATGCAACTGTAAAAAAGCTTGAATAACTCAAATAAATAAATAAATAAATGGAAGAACCCTTAACATTTAAAATTGTCTAAGTGGCTTAATTTATATGAGCCTTCAAAGCATTGTCTCCTCTGGAAGGTATGATTTTTCCCAAAGAGAGGGAAAGTAAGAAGACAACAATTAGTAAGAATTATGACATGTTCAGGGATTACTGATTCTGACAACCTTTTTGCTTTTCATAGAGCTAGATCTAGGAATTATATCTTTACATCTCTTTGGGTAAGGTTTGGATAAATATTGTTATAGTACTGGTCCATGTTTTCAATGTAAATTGAAAAATTTAGAATTTTCTTTTTGAGAAAAAGAAATTTCATAAGTATTTCTTTTGTGTAACTTTGTCCTACAAAGTATTAAGTGATGCCCGTAGTTAATGAATTATGACATAATGGTTAGGTAGCTGGGATTTCCTTTCAAAGACATTTAAGCAGCTCAAGTTGACAAAATCTTGTCTATATATGCAAGATGGATTAGGCAATTATTCAATAAATCAGAGTGAAAAAACCTATTACAGAGCAAAGATAGGGGTAAGGGCTCTTTCTGTTTCTAAGATTGATGGCTTAAATTAGTTAAACTTATTATCTTCTTAATTTTGTCAGCACAGGGATGATCAAACAAACACTTCTTCCGATGGGTTAGTGTCTTGCATACACAAGACCTTTAATGACTATAGTAAAAAAAAAAAATTTGAATGTAGAGATGCTTTCAAAATATTTTATATTCGCCTAAAATACTATTATTTTGCCATACTGCCCTGAACATATAAAGAAATCAACAAACAACTTAATAGAAAAATGTGCAAAAACGTGAACAGGCAGCTTACTAAAGTAGAATCATGAATAGTTAATACATCAATGAAAAGTGTTAAATTTCACTGGAAATTAGGAGAATGAAATAATTAGTTATCATCTGACACAAACATATTGGGATATTTAAAAAAAAATCTAATAGCACAAGATTGACATTTTTATATAACAGCAGATCTTTGGAGGGTCATGTTGGGTTTACCTAGTAAAGGTAAGCATGTACATCACCTATCAACACAGCAGTCCCACTCCTTGAATTATGATCTAATGAAACTTTTGCCTATGTTACCCAGGAGATGTATATGATAATTTTCATGGCTTAGTGTCTTCTAAGACCAGAATGAACAAATGAGAGTCACACGTTAAACACACTTGTATTTCAAAAGCATAATATTGAGCAATCAGAGAAAATCACATGAATATAAATCTACATATAAATATTGCATGATTTATTATTATAGAAGTCAAAATGAGGAAACTCTAATAATTAGAAATGCTAATATTTTTATGTAACTACCAATAAATTCAGCATAGCAGAATATGAAAAGTACTGATAATGTGCAGTCATGGCTAATTGGTGCTTGTATTACTATTGTTCTTAACATATTTTATACATTTGTCATAAATTTTAAAATGACTATGAAAAATATGATAAAAATTAATGAAACTTAAACATGAATTCCTTTTTGGGAATTCTGTTACAAGAACACAGTTGGAATATTTTACTGTCTGTATCTAAAAGTGCCATCTCAACTGTATTTAATATACAAAATATAAACTCATACAGTTTTGGTTAAATTATTGAAAAATTGTTTTCAAGTTTCCTTGATTGCTTTGTTTTTAAAAAACTTTGTTTTCTGTTATGTCTTATTTTAATTTCTATAAAGAAGTTTAGTTTATAAAACCATGAGTTACTCTGGCATTTATACTTATTTTCCTTTCTTACAAAAAGATTTTCTAATTAGAAAAACAACCCATAGTTTAATATAGAGTCACGAGGGCCAAGAGGGAGGGAATGGGTGGGCTCCCTGGGGCTGAGTGAACTAAGGGTGTCCTTTGTGGAGATAATCGTTCTTCTGTGGGAAGTTTGTGAAGGGTGTTCCCTTGTTGCTCCTTGCTCCAGCTGAGGGAGATCAAAGGACAGAGTAGCATGGGTAAGAGATGCCAACCAGATGGACCTTGTTTACTAGGACACTCACTGGGTTACTGACACTGGCACAACCTAAAATGGGCCATTTGACTGTCTTGTGTTTCAAGTAATCCAGCCCAAGGAAGAAGGACCATCTATTGAGAAACAGACTTGGTATCTAACACTCTGACTGGCAATCATGGACTTGGCAGAAAAGCAAGTGACACCTTGAGCTACAAGCAAAATAGCTAATCATGTCTTTATTGTTTGCAATGAATTTCATGGTAGTGAAAGCTAATATCACTGGCTTGTAGGAAGTATGATGGGGGAAGCACGTATGTCGTGGATTTGCTAATTTTGACAGCCCTTTCTTACAGCAGGCAGGTGGCATTATCACTGTTCAAGGAGTTGTTTATCATTTAAGGAGAGCATAAGAACATCAAAAAGCTGTTGGACCAAGGTTTGCGAGAACCAAAGCATTAGAATAAAAAAGAAAAACAGGTAAAAATTCTTTTTTATTTTATTTGAGAAACTTGGAATAAAATACTTTCTCTGTGATAATGGTAAAGAGCAGTTTAATGCAGACAGAAATGCTACCAAGTGCTCATTACTTTTAACTGTGCAATTTAAATACTCAAGTGTATGAATGGAAAGAAGATTTAAATAGCAAGCTTCATTGCTATTTGCTCCTAAAACAAAACGATCCCTACAGATTATCACATTTCGTTAAAGTCAACATGGGATGAATAGCAATTTTGCAGTTTGAGAAGAAGAGGGCCATGTGGGAAAACTGAAATGTGAACAAAACAACAGTTGGGCTTTCTTGCAATGTTTATTGGTGCTTTGGGAATTCTCTGCAGCTTTGTCTTTCATGGTTGCTTAATAAATAAATGTACAGTACACAGCTTACATGTTTGGGATGTGATTCACACAAAAGTACTAATTCACCTAAGGACCCCTGCTGGCTTAGTCCAGGGAGCACAGCTAAACATCTGAAGCCAAATTGGCAATTTTCCCAAAAGCCAAGGGCTTTAGTTATTTTGCTGATCATTTACATAGAGTATAGATTATGCAGCCATCTATATTCTTACGCACATAGATTGAATAAAATACATTTACAGTCTTGAAAAGCATTCATCCTTGATATGCCCTTCACGCAGGTTTTATTCTTCTCAAACAGCTGTAGAATGTGGGGTGCACAAAACACCATTCTTTCAGAGTGCCTATCCATCTTCAGGGTCTTGTTACCCCCCACTCTGCCTTCACCACATTCCCATCCAAAACTACCACAGGCAGTTTGCAATGTTAGAGCAGGATGTAGAATCAGACTGTCTGAGTTAAAGTCTCCTCTCTCCTTTTTGTGTGTGTATAATGTTGGCCAAATGACAGGTTTTCTGTGCTCTAGCTTCTCACTTCTGAAATTTCTAAGGATAATAATACATTCCCATTGGGTTACTATGAGGACAGAATGAACTTAGCATACCAATTGGCAGGCAGTAAGTAGTCCGTAAGTGTTAGGTGTAAGTATCAACATCACACATAATTCTTGTTACTCTGTTCCACCCTAGATGCGATCACTCCTCTCTGTCAGCCCTGATTCCCTCAACTGTGATGAGTGTCAGTGATAACTGAAATAGGGAAGTAGCTCTGGGAGGCCACAGTGTTTACTAGAAAGTGGAATTAATTCACAGAGGCCTTTCAAAATATGGAAACTCTTAAGATGTCTTTGATAGCATTGCAACTGTGGTAACATCAGGTGATATTTTATTGAAACTAGAGTGGGAGAAAAGCAGAAGGGAGAAATTGAAGACAGATGACTGTGAAGTGTGCATTACCACAAAGGGCAATGTCAGGGAGAAGTCCCATTGATGTTTTAGGAGCCTGGGGATTTTGGTAACAAGGGGCAGGTGGCAGCATGTCACAGGGTAAAGGGCCTTCTGAGTTTGAGAGAAGGGCAGTTAGTATTAGAAGATAAAAGACAGTCTGGGACTTATGTTATCTCAGGTCACAGGGAAAAGTGATTTAGTTAAAAGATATATGGCGAAAAGAGTGTATAAAAATCCTAAGGATGTTAGTTCATGTGTGGGCATCAGCTAATGCAAGACATTATAACTAGACTGCTTGATGATGTTCTGAGGAAAATGGCTGGTGTGATTCCTGGAAATCAGAATTATTAATAGAAGAAGCTGGTCAGGCCTATGATGTAGATATTATTCTTTAATGAATTAAAAAATACACAAGTTGTCTTTTACATACTTATCAGGATTTTAAAGAAAAATAAATGTCAACAATTGTATAAGAAGAGATTTGTATATAATCTTCTTGCCTATCATTGTCATTCTCCTCCTGGAAAGGAAGATATTTTTATGCTAGTCATAGTCCTAAGAGAGAAGGGAAACCACAAGACAAGCAGACTTTTCCATTTTTATGGAGTTAGACATTGTTTGCATAATATAATATGAGAGAAAGCCTATTTCTCAATATTTCACTGGCTCCTCCAGCCCCAATGAATTCTGGTAGAAAGTTATTGGGACTGAGGCCTTACCCTTCTAGATATTTCCATAGCTTTTTAAAAAATTCTGCTTACTAGCTGGGCAATGGAAGTTAGCCAGAATATTCAGGAAGCAATATTATAGCGAATATTGGTTTATGAGCTCTCTTTCCTTCTGACAGGTAGGGCTGGAGCAGCAGTGAGTGTGAGGGACCTACCAGCTAGGGAGGAAAGACGAAGAGTTATGGTAGTTTCGGTCATGGGACAGGAATTTAGTAGGACATACTCTTAGCTTTTGATGTTGATGCTTTGTAGTCACATAAATGACCTTGGGTAAGTTAATTAAACACACTCAGCTCCGTATTTTTCCATCTGAAAAATAGGGGCTTTAATTTTTATTAGCAATTATTATTACTAAATACTTATTTGGTAAAAGTGCTCATAGGGACTGATTTTTGATGAGTACAGATTGTAGTAGGCAAGTAGTATGTAGAGCATAGATAAATACAAATACATTGACAATGTGAAAATTGAGATTTCATAGCAGTTGTCAAATAATATCTAGCATCACCAGAAGCATAGCCAGAGGTCCGTTCCAAGGCATATAGTTTTCTTAGACCCACTTTATGTTGCACAGTGACCTCGACAGGCTGAACATTGGCTCTGGTTACTCTGTGTTTAGCTTGCTAGGGCTTCCTTACAGCTTTACAAAACTCAGGCCATGCATACTGGTATCAGTGTCTGACTAGTTTTGTTTTTCTCCTAGAAGTTGTTTCTGAATTGATAGCTTGGTGCTGGACAATTAAAAATCAATTGGATTTCTGTTGGAGGCTAGATATATGTTGTTGATTTTTTTTTCACAGTTTGTTTCTGATAAGTCCGTGGATAACACTGTCAAGCTTTTTATTATAGTTAACAAAGCAAAGAGAAAATTATAGAAAGAAATTAGAGGTTTAGTTTAGGTTTCTATTTATTCTTTTCTTGTCTTTTAGCAGTCCTTTTCCTATTATTCTTTCTTCATTTCTGTTTTAGTGTGTGTGTGTATGTATCCAAATCACTTACCATCGATTTATTTCTGAATATTTTGAACACTTTAAATGAACAAAGATATTCTCTGAGTAGGACACTTAGATAACCAAGTATCCTATTTATATTTTACATTAGTCATAGCTTTGGATTTAACTGTGCTGGAAAATTCTATCCCATTCAATTAAATATCACCCTTCAATATCAACACTGTGCTGAAAGCTCAGATATTGAATTGGTGTAATTTTAACTTTCTAGAGACATGGATGGTGTGGAGTTTCTACCTTGCCAGCACATGCTTTGATTTTAAGAACCCTCCTTTGAAGAGTGTCTGATTACTTACCGGGGTGAGGTCTGTCCTTTTGTCCTGACAAAGCTCACTTTTCCATTCCTGCTGCCAAAATATTTTGCCATTGTGGGATTTTACACACTGTTGCTTGGAAGTCAAATTAAAGGTCTTAGGCAATTTCAGCTTAAAACTGCCATGTAGCAGATGGAATGGAGGTTGAGCTGAATTCGCCAAGTGAGCAAGTTAGGTTAGGTCTACACAGTCATGGGTGCACATGGATAAATCCAAAATATTTGGATGTTTTACCGTATTACTTTCTACAGCAGACTGAAAAAAAAAACCCACAAAATCTTCCTATTGCCAGAGGGAAAAATAATTCTACAGCTTTTTTTTTTCAAATAGATTCCAGAACTTTGTTATTTTCAGGAAATACAGTGGATGTTTAATTAGTTTATGATTCTTAAACTTATGCCACATTGTGTCTTTTTTTATATACTTGGTAAAGCAACTCTTCTAGACAGTTAGTCTATCCTTCCTTTGTGTTTTTCTTCCCTCAATCTCTCATCTCAGCTAGTCCTTCTACAACTTTTCACTCCTTACCCAAGGACGGAGTTGGCTGATGAGTAAAACAAGGGGGGAAAGAGTGACCCTACTGTGGACAGCCTCATTACTTTCCTCCTGTCCTGGCTCCATCACCCAAAGCCCTGCAATGCTCTTCAAAAGAATAATAGTGGGAGTCTGACTGCTGAATTCTGAAAAGGTATGTAAGTGACTACAATAGAGAAGAACAAGTCAGGTTTTTTTCCTGATGAGTGGCGGATGGGGGAAGGAAGATGAAAGGAAGGTTTTAGAAAGACTAGTAACATGTTCATTTAAACACTTTCCAAACTCAGAGAATGCAACCCAACTTTTCTTCACCTTTCTTTCCAACCTCCATCCTTCCTGTCTCAAACCCAGAAGGGTAGAAGCACCTGTGATTGAAAAAGAATGAAAGAAGAGGAAGAGAGAAGATGATCTTCCTTAGCTGAAGGACAGGAGAATTATCTTTGAGTGTCAAAGCATTGATTATTCATGGAACTAAATGCTCTTATTTTTAAAATGTGTACTTTGTATCTTAAAAGTCACATTAGATTTTCTAAGAGAGCTCTGAAAATAATGAATATGACTTTTTTTCTTTCAAATCTAAGAATAGAATGAAATAGACCCCTGGAAAACTTAAAGTAAGATTCAGACAAGATTGCTTTGTGATAAGAACCTCACAAACCAGATTGCTATAGGGGACATCATTGAGTTTATCCACACCCAGAATCCCCAAAATCCATGTTCTCCATGAAATACTGGAAGGAAGTGTAGAAAACTCTAACTGTCTGGCTCTTAGTGTTGCGATAAACATTCGATCATCTATAACACCCTGGCCAGCAATTAGCAGCTAGTGAGCAGGTCTTGCAATTGAGTTTGAACAGTGTGGAATATTATGAATGAGGACTTCCCTTGATTTTTGGTGTACCTCCAATTGTGTCGAGTTTCATCTTTTGTCATGAACAGTTGTAAATCCTGGAGCTGTCAAAAGTCTTGCTAGCATCTTGTGACTTATCTTTGA
Source organism: Castor canadensis (assembly GCF_047511655.1). Classification (NCBI taxonomy): domain Eukaryota; kingdom Metazoa; phylum Chordata; class Mammalia; order Rodentia; family Castoridae; genus Castor; species Castor canadensis. The sequence goes on along the minus strand of NC_133399.1, from coordinate 76,229,597 downwards.
TTATGATAGAGCATCTCTGGAAATTTGGATTTTCCAGAACAATCAATATCACTTAATATACAAGACCTTAGATTTTATTTCACTTCTTGAGCTTTTTTTTTTCCTTAAAAACATTTTAAATGTAAAACTTACAGAGAAAAACTGGTGGATTTTATTTGGGCCATTTGATGAGTTGTGTAAAGTCACATCCTCCTATTTCCACCATCCAGGACGTTTTCATCATGATGGCAAACTTCCTCTTTGGCCCTTTCAGTTCTTGTACACCTACACAGGAAGCCAGGGCTCTGACTTTGGTAATGACAAGTCAGTTTTGCTGTCTGAACTTTATGTAAATGTAATTATGTGCTCTATACTCTCCACTTTGCCACTTCTTTCCCTGGATGTCCTGATACAATGTCTGTGGGATTCAGCCCTATTGCTAAGAAAATCAGTCACTAATTCTTTTTTTGGGTTAAATATCATTCTATTGTCCAAATATACTATACTTTTAAATTTTTTTCTTCTCCTGACATTTTGATTAGTTCCCATGTGTGCACCAATTATTAGTAAAGCTGCTCTAAATAGTTTTGTATACATCTTTTTTTTGGTGATACTGGGGTTTGAACTCAGGGACTTATGTTTGCTAGGCAGAGGACCTACTTACCCTTTGGTTGACACTTGCCCCCAGCCCTTTGTTTGTTTGAGTTATTTTTCAGATAAGGTCATAATTTTTGACCAGGGAACCACCCCCCCATATTTACTGAGGTACAATTGACATAATATTGCATATACTTACCGTGTGTAATGTGGTGTTTGGTATACATATACATTGTGAAATAATTACAACTCACACTAATAAGCATAAACATTACTTCCTCTGGCAGTAGTCTTTGTAACAGGTGTGAAGTAACATCTCATTCGATTTTAATTTGTAATTATCCTCATAATTAGTGATGTTGAGCATTTCTTCATTTACCTGTTGGCAACTTATATGCTTTTTGTTTGTTTGTTTTTTTGCTGGTACTGGAGTTTGAACTGAGAGCCTTCTTTTTACCACTTGATTCCTGACCCCAGATCTTTTCACTTTTAGTTCATTTTTTAGGTAAGTTTTTGTGCTTTTGCCTGGATCCATTCACAGACCATGATCCTCCTATCTCTGCATTCCCAGTAGCTAGGACTATTGACATGTACTGCTAAACTCAGCTTGCTCTTTGAGATGGGAGTCTTGCTAAATTTTTGCCTAAGTTGTCCTTGAATTGCAATCCTTCTGAATAGCCTGGATTTTTAATTGTGTTTTTCTGTTATCTTTCAAACTCATGATATTCTTGCCTCAGATTTTCAAGTGCAGGAATTATAGGTGTGTACCACCACACCCAGCTGTTTGTCTTCTCTTGCAAAATGTTTATTCAGGTTCATTGCCCATTTTGTAATCAAGTTTTTTTTTTTTCTGGCTATGGAATTGTTTAAATCCTTTTTATATTTGAATACTCATCCTTTATCATATATAGGATTTGCAAATATTTTCTCCCTTCCCATAAGTTGTCTCTGTACTATGTTGATTTTTTCTCATTGTATGAAATCCTGTTTATTTATTTTTGCTTTTGTTGGATGTACATTTGGTGTCATGTCCAAAAAGTCATTGAACAAACCTATGTTGAGAAACTTTTCTGTTTTCTTCTAGTAGTTTTATAGTTTCAGATTTTCTGTACAAGTTTTTAATCCATTTTGAGTTACTTTTTGCATTGGTATGAGATAAGGTTCCAATCTCATTCTTCTGCGTGTAGCTATTCAGTTTTCCCAACCCCATTTGTTGAAAAGATTGTCCTTTTTCCCCTTGTAGGTTTTTGGTACAGTAGTGAAAGATCAATTGACTATAAATGTATAGATTTTTTCTCACTTTTTATTCTGTTATATTTGTCTACAAATCTGTTTTCATGCCAGAACCATACTGTTTTGATTACTATAGTACTGTTGTATGCTTTGAAATCATGCTTCTAGTTTTAATCTTTTGGCTCAAGACTGTTCTGTTCTATTTGTAGTCTTTATGGCTCAATAAATGTTTTAGGATGTTTTCGACTTCTAGGAAATATTTCATTATAATTTTGATAGAGATTGCACTTAATCTGTAGATTGCTTTAAGTAATATGAATATTTTAAAAATATTAACTCTTCTAATCCATGAACAATTTAGATATTGCATGATGTTATCTTTTCAAAATACCATCTCTTAGTTTTGTTGATATATTTAGTTGTTTTTCTAGTCTCTATTACATGTATTTGTATTCTGATTTCCACTATTTCCTGGGCATATTTTATTCTTTTCTAGTCCTTTGATATAAAATTAAGGATGTTTTGAGATTTTTTTTTCTGGATGTGATGTGTGTGTGTTGCTGTGTGCTTCTCTCTTAGAACTACTTTTACTAAGTCCCACAAGGGTTTTGTTTGTCTCTGTGGTGGGGGTTGAATTCAGGGCCTTGTGCATGTCCCCAGCCTTCCAGGTTTTGGTATGTTATGTGTTTTCATGTCTCAAGATATTTTTACATTCTCTTTTAATTTTTTTCTTGGATGCATAGCTCAAGAGTATGTTGTTTAATACTTTTAGGTTTTTCCAAAATTTCTCCTTTTATTGATTTTTAGTTTCATTCACTGTGATTGGAAAAGCTACTAGTTATGATTTCAGGATTTTAAACTGTGTTAGGATTAGTTTTGTGGCTAAATGTATGACCGACCCTGGAAAATGTTCTCTGTATTGGGTGGGGTGTCCTATATAGGCCCATTAGGTCCAAGTGGTCTATCATCTTCAAGTCCACTGTTTCTAGCTTGTAGCCTAGGTCTGCAGAGTCTGGCCTGGTGGCATGGTTGCTGAGGAAGGCCTACTGCTAGAGTATGTCGCAACATCAGGGGCTCACTTCCCCCTTATGGAAGGGTCTCAAAGCATTGCTTCTGAGTTTGGGAAAGAGGTCATCAGGATGATAAGAAACTGCCCTTCTTATTCTATGAAGTGTATATTTGTTTTTTTATGTACTCCACTCAGGTGCTATACCATCCTGCCTGGATTCCTTGGCTTTTGTGAAAGCAGTCTGTTTATGCTCAAATTGACTTGATATTTCTGCAAAGGGATGAGTGGCAGACACTCCTATTTTACCATCTTTTCGATGTCACTCTCTTTTGGAGCAAATACTTTTAAAAAAAATTCTTCTTGGTGAGGCTGCATCTAACATTCTTAAAAAAGGGTATAATGTATGGGTGACTACTTTTATACATTAGAGCATCAGAAGTCTGCCAGTCTGTGATTCCAGTTCTTTCCCAAGAAAAGTTAAATGCCAGCAGAATTTAGAGATGATAAAGGAAGTTGAGAGTTACTCCAGGCACATGTCACTAGGGATATAGGTGCCACTGACCCAAACAAGAAAGTGAAGACAAAAATGCATAGTGGGATTTGACTACAACTATGGGTAAAAATGTTGACTAGATAGATAGAGATATCAGTGCTTGGAGGAGACAAGTGTTTGACATTAATAGTTAAGTGTAGTCAGTTCAAGGAAATTTGAACTGAAGCTATGAGAAAGATTCTGACTTTGACACTAACCACCAAATTCCCTTATTAAAGCTAGAATTACAAGAGAAGGATAAAAAGCCTCAAAGTAAGGAGAAAGTAAAATGTTCCTATTACATGATCCAAAATCTTAGGAGTGAAAAATGAAAAATTCTTTTTTGGCAGTTCTGAGGTTTGAACTCAGGGCCTCACACCTGCTGCTTCTCTACTGCTTGAGTCATGCCTCCAGCCCTTTTTGCTCTGGTTATTTTTGGAGATAGGGTCTCACTTTTGCCAAGACTGGTCTGAATTGTAATCTTCCTATTTATACTTCCCACTGTCTTTGGGAAAACAGGCACTTATCACCATTGCTATTTTTTTCCCATTGAAGTAGGGTCTTGCAAACTTTTTGCCTGGCTTGCCTAGAACTGTTATCATCCTGATCTCAGCCTCCCAAATAGTTAGGATCAAGGCATAAGCCACTAGTGCCTGACTTGTACATGTGTTTACACATATAAAATTTAGGGTACATCAAGTACCTTTGTAAAAATCACTGCATAGTGAAGTTTTGACCAGTAACAAACCACATGTATGATAATTCCCATAACACCGTGCTATGTAGTGATATCTTAGTTATCTTAGTTTCAGAACAATCTGCAATGTTCAGACAACTATGAAATCATGTAACAACACATTTCTCAGCATGTATTCTTATGGTTAAGTGATGCATGACATTAGAAAGTTAAAGCCAGAAAATAATTGCATTAACAATTTATTCCCTAGAGAAAAGTGTCTAATTTCTAAAAGTAAATTTTATCCATAATCATTAAAACAATTTTAATTATCTCACTGAGAAAATCAAAATGTGTGTTCATTGGAATGTTTTCATGGTAGACTTGCCTAGTTACAAATAAGCTCATATTTACTTCTGAAAATATTTAAAATAATAAAAATCCAAAAACCCATTTTCCCTTTTTCTCTCCCTCCTTCTGCAAATGTGCATATAACCATGTTCTGTCCTAAGTACTTTGGGTAATGACAATAAGATAGAATCCAGAGGTAATACAAAACATTTTCAAAATAATTGTAGCACAAGATAGAATAGTTTGTGGTTCATTAGATATAAATATTGAATGGTTGCTGAATGAGCAAATTACCTATTCACTCTTGACTGATTAAGGTTAGGTAGCAATGTAAGGCAAATTTGGATGGAAAAATGGTTAATTTCAACAATCACAGTGCTAGAATTTTTTAGAAAGAAGTTGCATTATAAGCAAATAAACGTGTTGTGCAGTTTTGAGTTTAATATTGATTTAGTTTCCTGAAGAATATTCACAGCAAAGTAATTAATTTTGAGTGTTTGGATAATGTTACTGTCATGCCATACAGGCTTAACTCATAGCAAGCTCTTAAAAGGAAGAAGTACATAAAATTCAAGCTGTTGACTATTAGTTTCAGTAAGTGCGTCAAAGCAATTTTTAAGAAGTGCTCTTTAGGTAATTCAGAGTTTCAGTCTTGATCACAAACTTTCCAGAGCATTTCTATGCCAACCAAATTTTAAATATAAGCAAAACTTTATAGGCTAATATACCAGTAAAGTCTATGTTAGTTAAGGAAAAAATAAACACTCCTTGAGGTTTAAAAGTTAAAACATTGCTTACTACACACTAGTCATAGTTGAAAAGAATTTCCACAAAGATTTTGAACTCACTTAGCAGTGTACATTCATCTTAATTACATAATTATGTTAGGCAACCCCTCTAATCCATCTTGTTCATTTTACATTTTATAAAAGCAACAAACTAATTATGACTTTACACTGAAGAAAAATACAAACCAGCATTGTATTTACTGGGTTCATTCTGGTTATGCACCTTGCTTCTCAGACAGGCATAGAGTACATAAAAAAACAAACACAGTCATCACTACCATGTATGCTGTTAAAAACAGTGTTCTTGAAAGTTAAAAGAAAAACTGCCTTTGAATCAACTCTCACTAAAGGATGGAAGGCATGCTGGTTTTCTTCCATGCTGGATACTGGCAGCACATACTTACCAGGAGCCTCACTTGAGAAGAATAACTTGAAATGGGTCAATTTGGAGAAGGTGAAGATTTATGTGTAGTAATGGAAGAATGACAGCATTGTTAGTACAAGGCATATCAGCCTGATGACAAGTGTTACATTAATGCAAGCTAAAACTCAAGCATATAGCACAATATACAGAGATCAAGCAAAACATTGAACATCTGCTTGCTTATGTAGGCTTACTCTGAAGAAGCACGACTTTACCTCAAAAAGGTCTTCAACTTGGTATAACAGGTATCATAGTTGACCCTTTCAACTTAGGTTTAGAAAGGGATAGACAATTTAGGAGAATAAATAGAAGCCAAAGGAATCATTTAGCATGTAGAATATTTAAAGTTTTACATCATGGACACTTTCATAGGTAATACCATACAATTTTGAAGTCCCAAGAGATTCAATCCAGTCTAGAGCTCACCAGGAAGGGTCTTGGTTCTATTTGAGGCTTGTTTCACAACTGGTATACAACTCAAAAGATTTATATTAAATCTGTGAGGGCATGTAGTCCCCCCTCCACATGAGTCAGTAACCAAGAAGAGATACAGCCCTGTAGGTACCAGGGTGGATAGGATTCAACATGTGCCCCACGTGAGAAGTGAGGGTCCTTCATAAGCAGAAGTAAGGTTGGAAGTAGAATTATTGTTTGGGCTAAACTATGAGCAGAACTTCGATATAAATCATGTGTAAGGGTAATTGCATTTTATAAATCTGACAACTGCACAGCCAAAATATTGGAGTTACCTCAATCAGTTGACTAAACATTACAGAGTATCATGTGTGAAATTTTATTCCAGTTAGCAATGCTATACTTTTAAACTAATATTTGATTATATATTAGGCTTACAAAATATGAAGCAAATACTAAGAAAATAATCACCCATACAATTTTAATTTTGGAGCATAAGTATTTGATGTTTATTTTAGTTAATTATATATTTTATCTAAACTAAGGCTGTTTTTCTGGGCCACACACAATGAATTTTCACATCTTTTATACAATTGTCACAAACATAAACTAATGTCCAATATGTGTGATGCCATCTTTAAATGACTGATTTTAAATGCATGAAGCTTCTCTTCTACAAAACTCCTGATTGTTTTCAGTGTGCTTACTGCCTTGGAATCAGAATAAAATGAGGATTCATTCCACTTATCTATTTGGATAAATAGATTCTCCATGTGTCTCTTGCATTGTCACATGTCTTGCGAGTAGAAGCACAGATGGGTGTTCTGTGCTATTTTTTCATAAATTTTTAAAATAACAAATTGCCTTGGAAGATAGAAATATTATTTCTTTCCAGGGCAAAAGGTAAGTTTGCTTAAACATATGCACAAAACCAAACATTATCACATAGAAACTTACAGGCAGAATGTGTTTAGAATAGTGAAACTATTCTATGGAACTCAGGGAAGGAGGGAAAGGAACAGAAAATGATGAAAGTCAATATCAAAACATGTTGCACCTGTGCAGGTAGAGGGTGTAATGTCATGTACTGAAAAGCTGTTGAATAATGGGAGGTGACAGGAAAGGAGTAGGGGGAGAATAATGTAAGGGGTTGAACAGACCAAAGTGAAGTATAACCATAGTGGGGATACAGCAAGAAATCCCTTTCAACATTGACTTTGGAATTAACAATGAAGACAGGCCTGTAAAATAGGTACAACGTGTGTGTGTGTGGGGGGGGTATTCGTGAGAGGGTGAATGGAGATGAAGTTGATTGGCTTCATAAACATATGCGAAATAGAATAATGAAACCTCTTGTAATTGCTTTAAGTGGGGCAGGTAGGGGGTCATTCAGGAAAGATGGTGAGGATGATCTAACCAAGTACAATAAAAGCCTATTTTGAATATCACAATGACTCCTACCTGTACAATAAATATATCCTAAATAAAAAATTAGTAACAAGATTGTATCTTCTTATCTGTGGATATTTACCAAAGATCAGCTAATTGTGGATGTAAATTGGTTGTAATTTGTACCTTAATAGCCCTATTAAAGAACAAATATTGAAAAAAAAAAAAAGATTGTATCTTCCTCTAGAGCAAATGGTCAGGCAGGCAGGTTTACTGCCCATTAAAAATATTTGGATTCTCTAAGCTTAAGATTCTTCTTTTTAATAAAACTTACTGTAGATGCAAGCATCCACTGTCATATACACACTCTCTCTCCTTTTTCTCTCTCTCTCTTTCTCTCTCTCTCTCTCTCTGCCTCTCTCTGTCTCTAAGTTATTCTTTAGAAATTAAGCTTGTGGAACTGGAACAAGAAAATGCCAAAAGTCTGGCTACTGCTATTTCTTGAGCAGTGGTCCTTTGTCTCTGACTTGTGAGTTTTATGACTTTTGACAGAATCCATGAAACTTTAGAAAGCTAACTTACCAGCTTCCAAATAAGATAAAAGCCCAAGCTCTTCATTGTTCTTGATAGCATTATGGAAAGAGACAAAGAACAATAGAGCACTTTAAGAGGGTTACAAGGTTTTACCTCCATAAACCTTAATTTCTGCTTTTGGCATAAATTTGTGTATGTGCATTAAATTGAATTAATATGATTTCCTTAGTTTGTTATAATATATCTCTCTCACTCTCTCTCTCTTTCTCTGTGTGTGTGTGAATTTATGAAAGAACAGGTTTCTGCCAGTTGTTACAGATTCAAGAAGCTTAGGTTTTAGAAACAGCTGGTTGATTTTCACTTTGGCTAAGAGCAATGAAAAAAAATATATTTATCACTTTTAACATTAGGTCTGTAGAATATTGAGGGGTATCAAAATGAGATTTGACAGGCTTCTGAACTGATTTATAAAATAAACTGTGTGGAGTCTTTGCCTTTATACATTATACTTTAAAGGGCAACATCCAATTTTCTCCCAAATTCTTTGTCTAGAGTGGGTCTAGAAGTGGAACATAGACAGTGTGACTGAGGGAAAGTCTTCCGAAAATAACTTCTCCATTTTGCTATCAGATACCTCGAATTCTTTATCACCAAAAGGAAATCCTTTTATCTAATATTTGTAATAAAGTTTTAAAATGCACATAGAATGAGAAAGATGATTTCTCGCTTAACTGAAATTATGGCCTACATGAATCAGATTTCCTGAAAGCTGGCCTTTAACAGGTGGTAGGGATATATACAAAAAAGAGGAAAGGAGTCAGAATGGTTTTGTTAAGACAATTAGCATTATCCTAGTCTAAGGCTGGTAAGGAGATTTCATCTTGTGTGAAAGCTCTACTTGGTTGCCAGTGATTTCCTAGAGGTTTGTTCAGGAGGAATTAATTCCAGGCCATATCCAGGTTCAGGGAAATAGTTCTACTATCTGTTAGCCATGGCTTCCAAGAGACTCAAGGGAGTGTCACTGCACGTATACTAGATATTTGATGTCTTTGCCCTACATTATTAGTTGCAAATATCTTACTAAAAGTTTATGTGTTCATTTAAGATATCGTATCATTTAGTGGCCAGGAACTGTTGTCAAAATTTAATGGAGCTCTTCCCTTTCAAGTTTTCTCTTCCACAGCAGATACACATTATTCTTGCTTTTGAATTGGTTCTGGCTAAACCAAAAGGTCCAGTGGCTGATAAATACTGCTCTATCAAATAAGCCAGGCAGTACCTGTTAATGTCTGGTTAAATGACTAACTCTCCTACTAAGAAATATTTTGCCATAAATGACAGAAAGCCAAGTTTAACCAGCTTAAATCAAAAGAGGAAATTAATGACTCATGTTATCCAATTATAAGGAGGAGTAGGGTACAGACTTGGAGTTTGCTAGAACTGGGATGTGAATACCATCAGTGTGAAAGGGGGGTTGGGGTGAGGCTTGGAATTAGAATTCCTCCAGAAAATACCATGCTGGAAATGAAGACTTGCCACCTGCAAAAACCCTAAGGCCAGAAGAAAGACTCATCTTCCGGGAGAAAGGTTACCAGTTCCCATAACTAGGGTACACAGCTAAATCTACCTAGCCATATTTCCTGGCTTTAAAAAAATTTTTTTCTTTAAGTTGTATCACTGTCATAAAGATTACGGAGATAATTTCTTTCTTCCCAGTTCTGACCAGAACTGTAAGAAAATTCATTTTTCCACTTCCCTATACATTATGTCATTTTCTGTTAATGCAGGCAATCATTTGGACACAGAGTCAGGTTTTATGGCCGGGGGCTCCAGTACCACAGGATGCCCTTAATTTCTTACTCTGCCAGGTTTTTCCTTCTCTGCTTGGTTTTCTTATACAAACATTGTCTGTGACACTGGCGTCAAAAGTACCAGTAACTTTGGGGTTAACCCATTTTTTTGTTTTTATCACCAAGCAGAAAGGAACTCTCATTTTTTTAGCCCCAATCTGAGAAAAAAAATGATGACATAGGGTCAAAGGCTTTCAACAGTATCAAGATATGCTATAATTTACCTAACTTGGTTCTTCAAGGATATCCCTGTGGCGGGGAGGTAAGTTTATAAGTACATAAACTCCTTGTGGAACCACAAGGTTATAAGGAGTATTTCCTAGAAAATGGAAGAGTTTTGCTTATCAATGGAAAAACAAAAAGCATTGCTGGGTAGTCAAACCAGGAAGTGCCTCATGAATTCCTAGATTTCATAGATAGTTTTGTTAAGATATATATGAATCTTATTTGATAAAGTTGAATTTTATTTCTAAAACATGGAATTGATTTTGCCAACTTTCTTTTAAAATTTTAATAGCTTTTTATCATCTAAAAGAAATATATAATTATTTAGCATTGTATAAAAGGTTTTTCTCGATCTTGTTTTCTATCTTTCTTTTTAGTCTTATTTCCTTTCCTCCCATAAACACTATCTTCTCCCCACTTGATCATGTAATGAACAAGGAATGGTCTTTCCTGTGTTCATGCTTTTGCCTCTTTGACTAACATGATTTACGTTCTTGACCTAGAGAACTTCTGCTTATCCTTTAAGATCCAGCTTGAAGGATCCTTTTCTAGTGAACTCTGAGTAGTCTGTTTTCTTTATTGCCCTACTAAAAGAGGAATTATTTATTCTATTTCTCATCTTTCAGGAACACTTTATCTTTTATTGTTATTTTTATATTAAAATACATCATGTTGTGTCTTAATAGCTTCATTGATATATAATCTATACACCAGAAAGTTTATTTAAATGTCAAAATTCAAGATACTCACAAAGTTACACAATCATATCATCTAATTTTAGAATTTATTTTATTTTATTTTTTATTATTGTACTGGGGGTACATTGTAACATCTACAAAACTTCTTACAATTTATCACATCTGGGTTCACCTACTCTGAGGTTCTTCTTTATCATCCCCTCCCCCCATTCCTGGAGTAGTTTCGACAGGTCTCATTTTTCCATTTTCATACATGAGTGCATAATCTCTCCACTACATTCATCACTGTATATCCTTTCCTTATGTCCTCCCCTCTCCCTCTAGTGCCGATCCCCAGAAAGGACCTGTTTTACCTTCCTGCTCTTGATTTTTGAAAAGAGACGTTTTTGATCATATACAGGGAGTTTCACTGTGACATTTCCATATGTGTGTGTGTGTGTGTTATATCTCTAATTGGTTCAGTCCCTCCACTTTTCTTCTTTTTACCTTCATCCTCTTTTTATGGTGATTTCAGCAGGTTTAAAAATTCTATATTCACTCTTGTATCGAAAGTATATCAACCATATACACCTTCTTAACTTCCTACTTTCACTTTCCCTTAATCCCTCCAAAACCATTGTATACATTAGCAGTGATTCTTCGTCTCCTTTTCCCATCTCTACTTATTTTTCTGTCCTCAATTCTGGACAACCACTAATTTATAACCTCCTCTACAGAAATTGAAGCAGGATAGATGGAAACTGATAAGATGACCAACAAATTAGAATTAAAAAAAAGTTATATAGATAACAAGTTAAACCTGGTTCAAGAATTAAAACAGGGGATATACCCAAAAGACTGTTACTCCAGAGGCACCTGCACATCCATGTTTATAGCGGCACTATTCACAATAGCCAAGTTATGGAAACAGCCAAGATGCCCCAGCACAGACGAATGGATTAAGAAAATGTGGTATCTATACACAATGGAATTTTATGCAGCCATGAAGAAGAACGAAATGTTATCATTCGCAGGTAAATGGATGGAATTGGAGAACATCATTCTGAGTGAGGTTAGCCTGGCTCAAAAAACCAAAAATCGTATGTTCTCCCTCATATGTGGACATTAGATCAAGGGCAAACACAACAAGGGGATTGGACTTTGAGCACATGATAAAAGCGAGAGCACACAAGGGAGGGGTGAGGATAGGTAAGACACCTAAAAAACTAGCTAGCATTTGTTGCCCTTAACGCAGAGAAACTAAAGCAGATACCTTAAAGCAACTGAGGCCAATAGGAAAAGGGGACCAGGAACTAGAGAAAAGGTGAGATAAAAAAGAATTAACCTAGAAGGTAACACACACGCACAGGAAATCAATGTGAGTCAATGCCCTGTATAGCTATCCTTATCTCAACCAGCAAAACCCCTTGTTCCTTCCTATTATTGCTTATACTCTCTCTACAACAAAATTAGAGATAAGGGCAAAATAGTTTCTGCTGGGTATTGAGGGGGGGGAGCGGGAGGGGGCGGAGTGGGTGGTAAGGGAGGGGGTGGGGGCAGGGGGGAGAAATGAACCAAGCCTTGTATGCACATATGAATAATAAAAGAAAAATGAAAAAAAAAAAAGAATTCATTCACGAAGCATGCTCTTTTATTCTCCTGTCTTCCTACTCATTGAAGTAGTTTGCAACTTTACTTAACATCTAAAAGACAGGAAGGTGTGCAGGGAAGTCCTGTTGTCTGCGATTTTCAGCTTTACTTCCTGATTCTGTTTTAATTCTTCTTTTTTTCTTTTATTATTCATATGTGCACACAAGGCTTGGTTCATTTCTCCCCACTGCCCCCACCCCCTCCCTTACCACCCACTCCGCCCCCTCCCTCGCCCCTCCCCAATACCCAGCAGAAACTATTTTGCCCTTATCTCTAATTTTGTTGAAGAGAGAGTATAAGCAATAATAGGAAGGAACAAGGGGTTTTGCTGGTTGAGATAAGGATAGCTGTACAGGGCATTCTTTAGAAGAGAAATAAACACCATTCATGTTATACCTACTGTCTGTGCACTTTGAGCAAAAAAACCTATCCTAGGTCTCTATGGTTTTTTTCATGGGCGGGGGTCGGGGGATAATATGCCTCCCCTAAGCCCATTGTCTCTATGGTTGGAAACTTAGCAAAATGATTAAGCATTTATTTGAGTCACACTCAAGGCAGAATCTCCCCACTCTCAAGGCATAAATGCACCTGGGATAAAGACCACCATTTTTGAGCTTTTCTGCTCTCACCCCTGTGTGTCAAGCAGGGAGTATTCTTCTTTCCCCTTTCTATTTCTCCCTACCGTATCCCATTTTGCTAAATAACTCTTTGCTAAACTTTTATTTGTTAGTTTACTTTTCTGTGAAACCCCCTAAAAATGCCTTTTTTTGTCACGGATTTGAAGTTCCTGTGACTTACATGGTAAATCAAAGCTAAATGAAGAGACTCTTCCCCCTTCTCTATTATTAGGAACCCTCCTTCTCCTTTTCCTTTCTCTGATAACATAAATATATAAGGAAAATAACATGGTCCTTTGTAACTATCTTCTTCTTTTAGAAAGTTTTTGAACTTTAACCACGTTGTAACATATTTCACTACTCCATTCCTTCTTGCTGAACAGTATTCAGTTTTTTAGTCTTATTTCTTAGCTTTCATCATCATTTCACCTACCTCTTCTCTCATAAACACTATCACTACTCAATCCTTCAGCAATATGCTATGGTCTTACTGTAAGGAGGTAAAAAAAAATATATATATATGTATATATTTTATCTATTTACCAGTGGCTGGATATTTGGGTTGTTTCTACATTTTACCTATTATGAATAAAACTATTATAAGTATTTCTGTGAAAGTTTTTATGTGGACATATGTTTTCATTTCTCTCTGGTAAATACCTAGGTGTGGGATTGCTGGATAAGGTGATTCTTCTGTGTTTCACATTCTGAGGAGCTGCCAAATTCTTTTCCAAACTGGCTGTATTATTTCACATTCCTATTAGCAAGGAATAAGGGTTAAAATTTCTACACATCTTAGTTTGTGTTTTTATTATTACATACATGTTTCTCTCCTCCAATAGACTGAAAACTGAATTCTATTATGAACTGTGTTTTTATTTCTCATTGTCATCAGGAATCTCTAAAAATATATTAAAAATACAGAGAAAAGAAGGAAGACTGAGTTCAGCTATAACTTGATAAATGGGAAATCTGAAATTAATCTAGGATCCTTTATTTTTTGTTCTCTTGATCTGATTTTTCTAACCTTCTTAATGGAATAAACTTTAATGTGCTAGGTAGCCTTATTTCCACATATATTATTACTGGTACTCAATACCTAAAAATAATAACTTTGTCAATATTTTTTAGAAATATGAACAAAGTGCCATGAGAATATGATGTGGTAATATCATTTCTGAATTTGATTATTAAAAGAATATAATTATATTCAAATTATTATGTCCTAAACAGTGATTCCATTAAAAAAAGTAATGACTGTGAGAAAGAAACATAGGAAAAATTAGAAAATATAGATAGCTTAAGCTCAAAATTATTTAAACAAAAAAAAATAAAACCATAACATTAATGAGATTTTTCTCAGTTAAAACCTATGAAATAATATTCTCTTGCACAATATATACTGAATTTGGCTATGACCTTATCTGCATTACACACATATTTTTCTGAATTCATGTAGATTACTTAATTACACACAAATTTAGAAGACTGATTTAGCATGATCATAATATGCACAGTTTTATTTCTTTTTTGCCTTCTTTTCTTTTCCTTCTTTCCATTTACCCTTCCTTCCTCTTACCCTCCCTCCCTCCCTCCCTTCCTTCCTTGCTTCCTTCCTTCCTTCCTTCCTTCCTTCCTTCCTTCTTTTTAAACAAATTCTCTCTATATAGCCCAGGCTGGCTTAGAACTCTTAATCCTCCTGCCTCTATCTCCCTAGGGGTGGGATTACAGGCAATACATATGTTTTCATATTTTAATACTCATTTTTCCAGAAGCCATGTGTGACTTAGAAGTGTTCTCTGTCCCTGATGTATCTCAGATGTCAATCAGTCATCAGTTTTTTTGGTCATCTTCCAGTATATTAGTGCTTTGTAAGCATCTCTGGGTAAATGACTAAAAACTTCCTTGCTTCAATGAGAAAGGGGCTTGGAAGTTGTTCTGATAATACTGGATTTTCAAAATATTTGAAATTGCTTTGTAGATTGTGATTAATGAGTATTCATTAGAAACCTCTGGGTAGCTTCTACTGGATTCACAACAAGTCTTTGTGTTGTTTTATGAGGAAGTTTTCTAATGAGTTCACAGTTTGTGTCATTGATTTTTAACAAGTTGACATTCACCCTCTGAGCAGATTTATTATTTCCTCAAACCTTCAGCTATGCAACAACATGCTTTGGTAGGAAACCTTCAATGTAATCATATGGAATTCCAACACAGGTGTGTCAGATTTTCAGAATCAATTCTTATTGGAGGTCTGTTTTTAAGGCTATTACATTATAGAAAAAGACCCTGGATTATCCTTAAAGAAAAAATATTGACTTGGGTTTAGAAAATCTACATTGCCTCATATTTATCTACATTCTACTATAAAATAAATCCTGATTGTGAAATTTCTTTATCATATTTCATCAAATTTCAATTTTGATCACAGATATTAGAATGAATCTCATATATCTTCATTATTGGGGCTTACTATAAAATTTTAAAATTCCCAAATAACACATGTGAATAAATGAATAATAATAATAAAAAAATCCCCAATAACAAAACTAAAGGATATGCAAATTAAAAGACGTAATTTTATTCTACTTTCCTACAATAATACAGAATAAATGCAGAAAGTTTTGGTCTATCCTAAATATAGTGAGAACGCCTGTTATGAGGCTACAATTGAACATTTTAGCTTATAGGTGGTACCTAAAGATCTGCTTTGTAGGAGATTTGACACCTAAAATAGGGAAAAAAGGAAATGCTTGTACAATTATTATTGGAACATGGCTTGATCAAAATTCTTTCAGCTATTTCCTTAGAGTATATTATGTTTTTGAACTATATAATAGCATGAGATTTTATAGCAGAGATGTTAGTCATAAAAAGTGCTCTCAGAGTCATACAATTTATACTTTGATTTTATGGATGAGAAAATACCATTCTTCAGGTTTTCCTTTTAATGTATTATAAAATAAAATAATTCAACAGTGCTTAACCCAATTACAACATATATTGAAATACATAGTTCCCATTATTTTGCATTGTATTATTTGGTTCTCCACAGGAACTAGATTATGATTTTTGATTTCTACAATCTGCTTTGATTCATTTATGAATTCTATGTTTCATGAGATTTACAACATTGGTATAGTCAGTGTATTGCAATCTACAAATGCATGCATAAAGAATGACATTTGATTCTAATTCAATAACTTAGGAAATCAACTTTGAGCTAGTTATCATTTAAAGAAGCTCAGATTTGTTGATTTTACTACACTGTATACTGCTCATTTTCTCTTGTTATGTATGTATTTTTGCATATTCTGTACTTTTATCAAAGATAGCTATTGCACATAAAATTTCAGGGAGATTAATACACTGAGGTCTAAAAATTCAACTGTTCAATAAGCATTGCTGGGTAAAGTGTAAGAACTTTAATGTGAAATTAGTCTTGGGCTTGGTTTGTAATTGGTAACCCTTTTACATTTATACAATAAATAAAGACCAAAGTACTATAAAAAGTAAATGAGGTGATGTGGAAAATGGAGTTTGGTATAATTCATCAGCTGGGATAGCTAAAAATGGTTCTTCTCAGTAGAGGCTGTTTGATCTGAACCTTCAATAATTGGAAATGGGAAACTGTATAAAAGATCTTGGAAACTTACCTTCTTGACAGAAGAGACAGACATGCAAAGATTGTGTGTGTGATTTATTACTATTTGCATTTCCCACTTTGCCAGCAATTCTTTACATAAACATTTTCCTCATGCTAATAAGGCAAAAGTGTATCTATTTGCATTAATTTTACTCAGAGGAGTGTATAGTTTGGAGAAAAGATCAATTAATGACCCTTCTCTATTTTTACTGGTACAAGTGGGCAGTTGAGATGAATTTTCTTATATATTCAAACTAGATTCCCTCTTGGGATTAGTGGGGTTTAGAGTCATCACATGGTGAGCAGCAGAGGAAAAAAGTGACTTTTGTCAGAAGAAATACTAGCCTCTGATCAAAAACAAGAGAAACCTGTCACAGCTCAGTTTGTGCTTTGTGAAGAAAATCGAGTTTTTTTTTTCTGATATGTCAATGTCATGCTGAATTGTCATTTTCAGTCCCGTCACTAGAAGCATTCAGATGCATGAATCCTTAAAATACAGATTCCTGATTGATGTTCAAGGGTTCTCAAATCTTACTCTATACCTGGAAAAAGTATAGCAATGTGTTTATTTTAAGGTATTATTCATTGTCTTGTAAGATTTATCCCTCCCTTTATAGTTATATAAGGTTTATTTCAACACATCAGGTGTTTCTTTATACATTATTTATGCTTATATACACATACATGTTTTTATCAGAATTACTGAAATCAACTAACACCACCAAACTCAACAACACAAAATTAGGGTGCTGTCCACTCCCTGCAAAGACTGAAGTTAAGATGTCATGTATCTAATTCACCTTACCCAGATGCTTCCATAGACATACACAAGCACAAATACTCACATGGCCAGCCTTCCCACAAACAGAGGAGACAAGGGAGATCAAAGTCTTGCCTGAAGTTTCACAGATGGGCAGTGGTTGGTCTGAAAATGGAGCCCAGACTCTGGGCTGTCAATTCAGTTCAGGGCTCTCTCCTGGGGAAAATGACAGGCCAGTCTGGATGGTATCTGAACAGAAAATGGCTTTATTTTTTCTTTACTCTCTTAATTTGATTATTTTTCTTGCCATAGCAATAAGTAGGATATGTTGGCAGGTACTTAAAAAGAGGAGTGCTAGATAAAAATGAAAGGGTCTGTGGGTGATTCTGTTGCAAGACTGAGGAGAAATAAGTCATTGACAATGTTTAAAAGCAGAGAGGGCTATAGCTTAGTGAGTATTCAATGCTGCTGATAACTCTGATCTTGTTTCTCTGTTGGAAAAACTTATAGGACTGAATTGCTTTATAACTATTTTATAAGGACAAAAAAAGATGGCATTTAAAGTATTGATTTTGGGGAGTTTATTTCATTTTTAAAAATTCCAATTGCTATAGCACTTTGAAAAGTCGTGTCTAAATTGTTTCATATCTTCAGGCTTCTTTTTGCATTTCCGTATCTTAAAAGTACAAGTAACTCACAATGACAATTTTTCAGTTGCTTATCACTCTATTACAACCAATAATGCCTAATCAGAAATAACCTTGTTAATGTATAATGCTTTTAAATGCCAGTAAACTAGATCTCTTAGTCCATGGCTAACATTGTATGGATTGATTTTGAATTTCCCCTGAAACATTGCTTGCAATTACAATGGGATTAGCCTTCACCATTGTTTCACCAACTCTTCCTTATAGCAAGATTGCCTTCTCACCCTCCTGAATACAAATACGTGCTAGAACCTGGCAAACTTTAAGAGGTGAAGAAATATATGTATGTTTAGTATGAAGGGCTTGAGAGGGCAATATGAGCATTTTCAGATCTAATATCCTTGTAGAGTATTTCTTTGTCCTCTAGCTGAGCTCCTTACTGTAGGTGATCATTTGTTAATTTGGGACAGTGCAAACTCAGCCATGAACTGCAGACTCCTGGAGAAAGGGGCTGTGATTATTCATCTTTTTATGCTCAATGCTGGCTGAAGTACAGATTCTTAATCACTGCTTGTTTGATTTATAATCATACATGTTCTTGCTTCTAATGGAACAACTGTAGTCAAGTGAAGTAAATATATCTTTGTAAGTGAAGTGTCTCATCAGATCAATTATCTGGTATATAATTTTGAGTGCTTATTCTTCTTTTAGTAGCTGAATTGATGCAAATAATAAACACTAAGGTCACTGAACTGACATTAGGTAACAATTTTTATGGTGTTGCAGTTATATAATCTCTAACACATACAGCTTTATTTACAATATCATTCACAGGTTTTGAAACAATGTAAAATATCACAAATATGCTCCCCTGTTACCCTGAATATCTTTCAGAACTCACCTTGTGAGTGATTGCTCAGTTCCTGATCCCCCTCTGCCTTCACTCTGCCAGAGCCTTCCCAGGTCACCTAGGCTAATTTTACAAAGAAAATACCCAGAATCAATTGGCAAGTGATTACAAGTCATTAGCTTCTTGCTGGGCTAATTAGAAGTCATTAACTTTAAGGGTTAGGACATACAGAATACCCTTGCCTTGGATTTCTGAACCCAATTTGAAGCTGTAGATGAAAGAGAACATCTAAATAGCCTTCACAAAAATATGCTTAAGAAGTATTGAGTTTAAACTCTGAAAAGCCACAGTGGTGTTACAGAATAAACAAGTAAACATGTAAAACTAAAAACTCAGTTGAGAAACAAGACCACCCACTGATTTGAACTCTAGCCAAACACATTGGCTCAATTTCTATATCAAAGGCAGATTCCACAGGGGAGCTCAGGTACCAAAGTTCAATTCCCTTGTTCTAGAAATGTCTTGGGTACTGGAGGACTGAGGAGGGAGACATTAGCTTTACCTAAAGAGCACATGCACACACTCACACATGTGCATACATGAACACACTCATTCACAATCAATGTACACACAAACACACCTCATTTCTGTCACTTGATAATGTGAGAATCAGAGGCAGAATAGCGCTAAAAGTGGGAAGCCAATCTTTGGAAAATAGTTGCATGGTGGGCATAGTGGTACATATGATAGTACCAGCATTTGGGAGATGAAGGTAGGAAGACTGCAAGCTCCAGGCTACCCTGGACTGCCCAATGAGAGCCTGTCTCAAAAAAAATTAAGTTAAAAAGAAAGTAGTTTATTCTAAATAAACTACTTATACACTCATTTCTAACATAGTTAAGCTCACTTTGTTAGACATTTGCATTTTATATTTAATAGTTCTGTAGCAATGTTCGTGTACTACAGAATTTGTTCATTCAAAGGCTCGGTCAGCATGAAAATAATAGAGATTTGAGACTGAAGTGGCTTCAGATATTGAAGCCAGGTTGTGAAAATTTCCAATTTGGTTTGAAATTTATCTACATTACAATCTTGAATCTCACTTTCAACATATGTATTGCTTTCAAAAAATATGATGAGTAATTCTCTTTGAAAACACAGACAATAAAGGCTTTGGATTTAAACAACAGGATGGAAAATTTGACAATCCTGCTTTTGAATCAATATAATAGAAGTATATTGAGAAACTTAGTTAATTTTTCTAAGCTCTAAATTCTTCTTGGGTAAAACACAAATAATAACACATAGATGATAATGAAATTAATTATTATGTGTCTTTCACATAATATAATAAATATCACTATCAGCAGATGTCCAGTATAATCTCTTTTGAGAGCTAACCAGTCTGTCTTTGTACAAATATTTTTGTGCTTGGTCATAATTAAGACTTTTAAAAATGATTTATCCCTAATATTAATATGTATAAAGCTCAGGAAATACAGATGTTTCCTGTGACTATAATCTGTATAGAGGTAAAAAGTCTGTATTCTAATGTAGCCATATTCATAATGGGTTATGTTATTTCCTTCATCCTTGTTTATTCTGTCACCTTCTTTGTGACAACTGGTAATTTATGTTTGATTGGGTGCTACACAATTAGATACTATTCTTAGTATTGTTCTTAAATTACCATGTGAATTTAAATGAGTAGCTTAACCAGTCATTTGTTGTATTGGCAATAAAACCAATCTCACCACAAAAAAAGTAGGTTTTTGTTGAATGAAAATATATTTGTAAGAGTATTTCAAAATATAAACTTTTCAAAATAATTAAATATCCAGAAACAAATTGTACAATAGATATAAGAACTCTACATTGAAAATTATGTAACATTGAAAAAACTTAGATGATACTAAATATATTGTTTCTAGACTGAAGATTATAATGATAATTCTGGCCAAATTGACTGTATGTTGCTGAATGTAATCCAAATCAAAATTATGACAGAATTTGCAGAAATTGAAAAAATAATTTTAAAATTTGGGTGGAAGTGGAAAAGCCTATATAATCCAATAGTCTTAATTCAAAAATATCATTTAAATTTATTTTTAATTAAAATTTTTATTGCAAAAATTATAAAAGTTTTTAAAATAAATATGCCATTTACATTATATTGCATGAACTTTACAAACACTAAAGGTACAACTTGATATGTTTGCGTGGCAAAATCCCTTTGAAAAATTAATACACACTTTAAAAATGAAGGAAAGGAAAATAAAATGTCTTCTTGGGGTGAGTAGCAGGTGAGGGGGAGGGTAAACAAAGATGGTGAAAGAATGTGAATATAGTCAATATACTTTATATACTTGTATGAAAATAGAACAATAAAACCTGTTGAAACTGTTGTAAGAAAGGGGGAGGAGGGATGCAAGATTTTTGTAATATTTTTAATTATTGCAAATGGCATTATATTAATTTTTTTAATTGCAAATTGCTTGTGTCTAGAAATGTAATTGATTTTTGTGTATTGATTTTTTTATACAGTAACTTTACTATATTCACTTAATAATTACAATAAATTACAGATTATTTTGGATTGTCTATATCTACAATCTTGTCAGTTGACATATGCCACTTTTTCAGATTTTATACTTCCCTTATTTTTCTCATTCAAGTGCACTGGAGAACGCTTCAGGTAAAACACTGACTGGCAATGGTGTTAGTGAATATCTTATACTCATTCCCAAACTTGTGGAGAAAGCATTCAAAGTTTCTTTAAAAAATATGGTGTGAACCAAAAGGGCTTTTTTTTTTTCTTTTTTGAGATGCCTCTTTTAGATTGAGGAGACCTACTGACATAATGAGAAGTAAACAGAATGTACCCCAATGTGTTGAATGCTTTGGTACTGTTCTGTAAATTTTTGGTTTCATTTTTTTTCTTTTTTGGAAGCAGTGGGGTTTGAACTAGGGCCTTATGTGTGTTAGGCAGGTGCTCTACCACATGAACCATACCTCCACCTCTTTCTGCTTTAATTATTATTCAAATAGTATCTCAAGTTTTATGACCACCCTGGCCTGAACCTTGATCCTTCTATTTATGCTTCTCATGTAGCTGGAATGACAGGCACAAGATACCATACCCAACTTATTGGTTGAGATCAGGGTGTCTCACTAACTTTTTTACTGAGTTGGCTTCAAATCATGATCCTCCTGATCTCTGCCTTCTGAGTAACCAGGATTACAGGTGTGAGCCACCATGCCCTGCTCATTTTCTTTATATAACTAAATAGGTACATGCACACACAGCACAATGGAGCTATGATGGCAACTGAACAATTACTTATGGAGACCCTAGGCCACAAAATCAAACACATTTGCAGTCTGGACATTTAGAGGCATAGTTGGTTGACCCTTTGATTTAATACATATATCCACAGTGAGATGCATAAGATTGTTCATTAGAGCATCATGTAACAGTAAAAAAAAGAAAGTAGTTTTAAATTCCCATTAATAAACAATTACATTGTGGATAACTAGATTGTGGAATATTTAATCATAAAAGTAATTTCTGTATAGCAGTGAGTGACTGAGAGACAATGTTGCAATATTGACAAATTTCAGAAGTATTATGTTGAATGGCTACATGAAAATTTCACAGAAATAAACTAATTATGAAACAAACACTTTAAGTAAATTTTTAAACACAAAAGTAATACAGTTTGTATTTTGGTGAGCAGTGTTTCCAATTCCATTGGCTTTAGCCTCTCCATGAAATTTAAGCACTAACTCACACCTATGGTAGTAAATACCACACCTCTGCTGGGTGAATTATATTTTCCATGGATGGCTAATTTTCATTAAAATAGACACCTTCAATGTTGTACCATATAGACAGGCAGGGTGATATAGTACTTAAGTGGCCTTGTCCTAGAAACCAGCTGCTTCTATTGAAAATTGGTTCCTCCTCTTTGTAGCTCTGTGACATTAGGAAAGTTGCCTTATGGGTCTCAGTTTTTTCATCTGCTACTTATACAGAGGCCTATGATTGCTACAGCAATCTAGCTCCAACCATCACAATTAGAAAACCAGGAACAATGAATATTTGGGAAACCTCCCCTAAACATACTTCATACTTTAGATGATTAAAATTTTAAAAGTTTGGGTAACAGTTGTATTTAACTAGAGCCTTCTTGTTTTTAAGGGCAGAAAACATTATAATGCAAGGAATTAGACAGAAGCCATGTAATTGATTTGCAGAGATTTTTAATGAGAATCCTTATATTCCATGAAACAAACTTAGATGTCTTTACATCTACAAATCAGTACCAACCATGAACAGACTGAGAAAGATTATAGGAAAACAGTTCAATTCACAATAGTCTCTAAAAAATAAAATACTTATGAATAAGTTTATTATAAGTTATTATAGTTCTCTACAATGAAAACTATAAACTATGGAAGAAATTGAAGAAGACTAGAGAAGATGGAAGGATCTCCCATGTGCATGGATTGTTAGAATCAACATTGTGAAAATGGCTATTTTACCAAAAACAATCTACATGATCAATGCAATCTCTATTGAAATTACAATAACATTCATCACAGAGATTGAAAAAA
Source organism: Castor canadensis (assembly GCF_047511655.1). Taxonomy (NCBI): domain Eukaryota; kingdom Metazoa; phylum Chordata; class Mammalia; order Rodentia; family Castoridae; genus Castor; species Castor canadensis. The sequence goes on along the minus strand of NC_133399.1, from coordinate 76,206,132 downwards.
TCAACCCTAAAGTTTATTTAGGATTGAATAATCCTAAATGGTGGAGGTATCACAATACCTGACTTTAAACTATACTTCAGAGATATAGCAATAAAAACAGCATGGTACTGGCACAAAAACAGAGAGGAACACCATTAGAACAGAATAGAAGAACCAGATATGAATCCACACAGCTATGTCCACCTTATTTTTGACAAAGTTGCCCAAAACATACCACAGAGAAAAGACAGCCTCTTCAACAACCACTGTTGGGAAAATTGGATATCTGCATGCAGAATACTGAAATTAGCTTCATGTCTTTTATCCTGTGCAATTGTCAACTCAAAGTGAATTAGGCTAGTGCAGGAAAGAGCAGGATATACATTGTAATTAATAGGCACAAGCAATGACTTTCTAAATAGAACTCAAAAGGCTCACCAACTATGAGAAATGATTGACAAATGGAACTACATGAAATTAAAAATCTTTTGCACAATAAAAGAAATGGTCACCAAATTGATGAGGCAGCTCACAGAATGGGAGAAAATCTTTGCCAGCTATACATATGACAAGGGATTAGTACCCAGAATATACAGGGAGCTCAAAAAGATAAATTTCCAAAAAATCAATGAAAATGATCGAATAAAGAAATGGGCAAACAAACTAGAGACCTTTTTCAAAGGGAGAAATCCATGGCCAAAGAAATACATGAAAAAATACTCAACATCCCTGGCCATAAAGGAAATGCAAATCAAAACCGCATTAAGATTCCTTCTCATTCTTATTAGAATGGCTATTGTCAAGAGTACAAACAACAAATGTTGGTGAAGATGTGGGGAAAAAGGAACCCTCATACACTGTTGGTGAGAATGTAAATTAGTACAACCACTATGGAAAACAGTATGGAAACTCCTCAAAAAACTAAACATCCAACTGCCTTATGATGCAGTAATACCACTCCTTGGGATATACTTGAAGAAGTGTAAGTCAGGTTACAACAAAGGCACCAGCACACCCATGTTTATTATAGCATTATTCACAATAGCTAAGCTATGGAAACAGCCAAGAAATTCCACTACTGATGAATGGATTAAGAAATGAAATTTTGGTGTTTGCAGGTAAATGGATGGAATTGGAGAGCATCATCTTAAATGAAGTTAGCAAAACTCAGAAAACCAAAAGCTACATGTCTTCTCTCATATGTAGACTATAGACCCAATACAAATACAATCGATATGAAAAACAGGTCATGCTAAGAGGAGGTCACATAAGAGAGAAGGAGGGTAAAAGAAGAAAGTTAAGAACATGAATAGGATTGATGTACTTTCTATATAAAAATGAACACAGAATTTTTAAACCTGTTGAAATTGCCTAAGAAGGGGACTAAGGTAGAAAGGAGAAAAATAGAGAGATTTAATCAATTCAGGTTGTAATACATCTTAAACAAAAAAAAAGTGTCATTATTTTTTAATAAAAATAGAACAGGAGGAAAAACATGTCCTGTCTGGGAGGTGGGTACCAGTGGGAGCGGGGAGGATATAAGAAAAAGGGGTAGGAGGGTGAATGTGGTAGAAATACTATGTACACCTGCATGTATGTCCCGTCCTGCAGGACACATCAGCGTGGGTAGCGAACCTAGAAGGGGAAGAATGAAGGGACAAGAGACACGAAGGAGACAGCAAGACAGGAGTTCTGATCAAGCTGCAAAATTTTATTGTTCACACAGGGGTATTTATGTGCTGAGGGAGTGAGGGGTATGAGGAGGTGCAGGCTGATTGGCTGGTTCTGCTATAGGGTGCCCGTTCACGCCGGCGGCAAGGTAAACTCCCGGAAGAGAAGCAGGGACGGCGCCATCTTGTGCTGGAGATGGAGAAGTTGGGACAAACAACCGCAAAATGTTCCAGGGCAAGGTCAAGACAGAATGGCTCACAAAGGGAGCCTTGTCTCCGACATTTCCCCCTTATTCTTATACAAACATGACCAGAATATGTCGGCTTATTGAGAGGGGATGACAGAGGCCCAGTTCCTCAGGGTGGAGATCATTTTTGCTTTGTAAGCAAGCGTCCTTGCTAAGTTCTCAAGAGAATCTCCTTGGCATGTTTTTTGAGGAGGCGGATTTTTTAGGAGCATGCCAACCGCCATGCACCAGGGCATGTCATACAGAGGTCTTGGGTCTGGGGATCCTAGGATCCACCCTCCTGCAGTCTTACCTGCACCCTCGTTTAGAAAAGCCTTTATGATCACTCTCCCTGGGTGCTGCCTCCCCCAAGCAGAGGGGCCCAGTGGAGGAGGGCCCAATGGGCGATGAGTGGTCAAGAATGTTATATAAGAAGAGGGGGTGGCAGAGAGAAAATTTGGAAACCCAGATGGAGCATTTAGCGAGTTTCTATTGAAAGGAAGGTCTCAGGAGCACCGTCTTCCATATCCAGGCGATGATAATGGACCTGTATAGGCTTAGAGGCTAAGGTGTTAATTTGTTCTTTAATGAATTGTATCAGCCTGTTTATAACGCAGGGCCCTATGATCACAATTAAAAGTAGACCTAGCAAGGGGCCTAATAGTGGAAGAAGGTAGGGTAGAATTCCATTAAGCCCAGTCCAGAGGGGGTTTTCAAATAGCTCCCTTTGTCTCTTTTCTAAATCTTCTTGAAGCTGTTTAATTTTGGTGCGTACTATGCCTGATTTATTGGCATAAAAGCAGCATCTTTCCCCTAAGGCCAAGCAGATACCTCCCTGGTTGGCTGTTAGCAGATCTAAGCCTCGCCTGTTCTGAAGGACCACTTCTGCCAGGGAGTCTATTTGGTCCTGTAAATCCTTAATGGTTCCAGATAGAGTTTGTACATCATCTATAAGTTGTTGAGATAGGCGACAGTAAGAGTGTATAGCCGTGCCTAAGCCAGCTGTACCTGTGCCTATAGCTGCTGTTATTCCAAGGCTGGCAAGGAGTGGTAAGGCTTGTATTGCCCGTTTATGTCTTTTAATTAAGGTGTCTAAGCTAGGAATGGGCAGAGGTTCATCTCCTGAGACAACAGTAATATCTGGGAGTAATAAGGCAACAACACAGCCACCAGTCCAATTTGCTGGAAGCCTGGGGAAGGCTGAGTTTCCTCCACACAAAAAAACTGTACCGTTGGGGGGACAAAGAGCTGGGGTGGGTGAGGAATAATTTAGAACTGATGAGCAATTTCCAAAAGAACTAACCCCAACGTCAATATCATAAGAATTATTTTGCATCCTGCCTTGAAGGCATACTGTAGGTGCATCCATAGGCTGTACTTTAAAGGGAAGTCCAGATTGACAGGTATCCTGATTATTTATGGTGGAGTTAACAGGTATTGCCATGGGCATTATTGCTCCTGTGGTCATGCAAAGCCAGCAATCCTCAGCAAGGGTGGGGTTGGAAGTGTTAAGCAAGGAGAAGGTACTTCCCCAAATATCTAATGTATTGGGATCTAAATCTGGAATCTGAGATTTAGGCAACATTAAGGGGTGATATGTGAGTTCAGGGATTTGGGGTTTTAAAAGCTCGATTATTTGAAGATGTTTGACAGCATCCGTGGGTCCTGCACCGTCAGAGACCCCTGTAGGAGGGTGGGAAGCCGTCTGCATAGCATTTTGCCCAATTTTAACAAGTTTTAAAGTACCATTATCAAAGGGTGCACTTTTGAGAATGTCATTAATCAAGTTCCAATAAGAAAAGGCGGTCACAGGGACCTTTTCGGGGCCAAAAGATTCATAATAGTCTTTTAAACAGTCTCCGACACGGAGCCATCTTTTACCATCAATGGTTCCTTCAAGAGGAAACCAAGGACATAAATCTCCTATGTAACAAAATAATGACCTCAAGTCTTTTTTCTTAACACGCGCCCCTCGTGTCTTGAGGGCCTCCTTGAGGCCTGAAAGAAACAAATCATGTGACGACACTGCTTGTCCCAGGGTGGGTCACTCACCGTTCGCCGTCCTCACTCTCCTCCTGGATCTGTCTCTTGGTTGCGTTTGCTGAGGCGATCGCGAACTCTGCTTGGGCCCAAGCCTTCCCGGAGGATGGTGTTCTCCCCGCAATCAAAGGAATAGCTACAGCCACGTTGGGCGCCAGATGTCCCGTCCTGCAGGACACATCAGCGTGAGTAGCGAACCTAGAAGGGGAAGAATGAAGGGACAAGAGACACGAAGGAGACAGCAAGACAGGAGTTCTGATCAAGCTGCAAAATTTTATTGTTCACACAGGGGTATTTATGTGCTGAGGGAGTGAGGGGTATGAGGAGGTGCAGGCTGATTGGCTGGTTCTGCTATAGGGTGCCCGTTTGCGCCGGCGGCAAGGTAAACTCCCGGAAGAGAAGCAGGGACTGCGCCATCTTGTGCTGGAGATGGAGAAGTTGGGACAAACAACCGCAAAATGTTCCAGGGCAAGGTCAAGACAGAATGGCTCACAAAAGGAGCCTTGTCTCCGACACATGTAAATGGAAAAAATGAGACCTGTTGAAACCACTCCAGGAGTGGGAGAAGGGGGAATAAAGTAGAATGATGGAGGGGGTGATTCAGTTATGAAATATTGTAAAAATTTTTGAAAAAGTCACAATGAACCCCCCATACAAAAATAATAAAAATAAATTATATAAAAAAGAGACATAAAGTTGTATATGTGTATGTGTATATGTGGTGTTTAAATCACATCAACAAAAGAAGCAATTCTATCAATCACTCTATATATTTTACTTTTGCATATACATGTTTTTGGAGATTTTAATAAATATCTTTGAAACCTGATTGATGTTCTCTTTTACTGTTCATCACTGGACAATGCTCTGTGTCCTACCAAACTACATGTTCAATAAGCTTCTTCTTGTACCAAACTCAAAATGCCCCAAAACACAAAAAAATAAGATAAAGTTTGGAGAAATTTTACATGTTAAACAATCCCACAAAACCATCATAGAACATTAAAACATTAGGTCAAGAACATTAGAACTTCAGAAGTCTCCTTCATGCTCCTCTTCTGAATCTGATCCTTCACAAAAATAGCCACAACCCTGATTCCCATCTTTGATTATGTGTGTTTATGTGTCTATCCTCACATTTATCTTACTCTGGGATTGCTTTAATTCTAAGATGTGAGTATATGATTTTAGCCACTATTTTTTCAAGTTTTTTGAACATCGTTTCTGGCACAACAAATATATGTATATTAGATGGTCTGATGTCTCTCAAGTGCCTCTATTTATTAACTGTTTCATATCTTATCTTCTCTTTGCCAGATTGGATAATTTCTAATATTCTATCTTTAATTTTATTGTCTTTTCATCTATAGTCTCCGATCTGATATAAATTTCATCTGATAAATTTTTATTTTATACCACATATTTGTCAGTTTTCCATTGTTGTGACAAAATAGCTGAGAAAAAATACTTAATGGGGGAAAAATTTATTTTGGTTGAGAATGTCAGAAGTTGTAGTTTATGGTCATCTGGCTCTATTATTTTGGGCCTGAAGTCATGCAGAACTGCTTGGCAGCAGGAGTTTGTGATGGATGAGGCTGCTAACCTCATGGTGGCTAACTATGAGAGAGAGAGAGAGAGAGAGAGAGAGAGAGAGAGAGAGAGAGAGAGAGAGAGAGAGAGAGAACCCAATTACTCCTTTAATAACAACATGCTCCAGAGAACTGCCAAGAGTTTCAGTCACAGGAGATCTACCTCATGCCAGCAGTGAGCTATGGACTACAACTTAAAGGTTCCATCTACCCCACTACTGCCATTCTGGGGACCAAGACTCCAAGACTCCAATCATATGAACTCTTGCGGGACATCCAAACCCTAGCTAAACCATAGTAGTATATATTACAAGAAAATAGTTTAAAAAACAATGAATGCATGATGCATTTCAACTATGTAGAACAATTTATTGAATGGGAAACAAGAAGCCAATAATCTAAATTAATGGAAAATTACTAATTCACTTAAAAGTAAAGAGGAGAAAATGCTATACCAAACACTGCAGAAATACAACAGATTCTTGTCTAGAAACATGTGGATGAATCAATGAAAATTTTCTATTGCATTTCTATAATTATGTTATCATCCTGCTCAAGTGACTTTCCCGACTCCTAATTTCTCTTAAATAAAATCAAAATTCTTTATACTGTCTTACAATCCTTTTCAAATCACAGCCAAGCTGCTTTTCAGTTTTTCTTCCCTCTTCCTACCAGTATGTTTCAAAAAATGTAATTATTTACAGTTTCTAACATGTTTCTTACTGTTGTCTATCACCTCCTTTCTTTTATGTTATTTTGTGATGTAGGGTTTTCTCTTATTTACCATGCTGAATGGATAGGCTTCTTGGATTGTCAGAAAACTTTCTGATTTCCCTCCGTGTATTACTTCAACTATTTTTATGGCTTCTCCTACCTGAAAAAAAAGCATTTATATTTGATTTTTGTATACCTCATTTTTCTCTAGTGCATTATAAAAATTTGAAGATTTTTCTTATTCATTTTTGCATTCCACATGAAATCTCAGCCACTTCCTTGTACAGAGCAGCTCTCAATAACCACGTGTTCAAACCATTGATACCAGAGTTTCATGCTTTGTTTTCTAAGCACATCTGCTATTTGCTAGATATTCTTACAGGCAACAGAGAGACAAAAGTAAAAAAAAATGAACAACAAAAAAACTCTTGTGAAAATTGACTGTTGTCATGGAGTTTACATTCTTACAAAAGCTTCTAAAAATAAATGGCAAGACATTATATCACATATAGGTTACAATACAGATGACAGGAGGGAGGCAAACAAAGGTTATAAATAGGAAAAGCAAGTCCTGGGATAATAATGCTTATTTTTATTTTAAGGATAGAAAGAAGCTGAATGTTCCTGAAAAGTACTGAATAGTCTAGAGAATGGAAGATAAGGTTGGAGGAGAAGTAGGCAAGGGTTAGAACATTTAGGGCATCTTATCGTGCTAAAAAAATACAGATTTTTAATTGCGTATACTAGAAAGGTATTTCAAAGTACTATCCTGTCAGTGACCATCTAATTTATATTTAGTTGCTGTGCAGAGAATGCATTGAAGGAGACCAAGGAAAAGTGAGAGTGAGGAGACCAATAGGATGTTAACGTATTAGTATAAGTCAAAGAGAATGGTAACCTGCATTAAATATGTTGCAGTGAAGAGACAAACAACTGTTCAGATTCTGGATATATTTCAGATATAGAATGCAAAGGACTTGCTGATGGATTGAAAGTGGTTGTAGAGGGAAACAAAGTAATTACTGATGCTGAATGTAGAATTGAACCATGGGTGGACAGTGATGTAATTGCTGGAGTGATGGAAAATAAGGAAAGAAATAGAGATGGTGGATGGATAGTCTTGTCAAGTTTGAATTTTAACCAAAAAGTAATATCATTTGACAAGAGTTATACAAATCTGGGTATCAGAACATTTAAGGCTAGAGAATAATTAACTTGGAGATATCTGAACATTGAAAGTCATAGGTATGGATGAAAATAGGTTTAGTTATGCCTATGAATAGGAGGTAGATAAATAAGGACAAGGTTCCAGAGAATCCTAGAGAAAAAAAATACTTTAAAAATATTTTATAAAAAAATGACACACTCATCAAATGCTAGTGAAAAAATTGAATTCAGGGCGGAGAAGTTATCATTAAATTTGTCAACACGGAAATCATTGGAGACCTTGACATGAAGCATTTCCATGGGGCAGAAAGGAAAGAAACTCAATTAGAAGAAGGGCCTAAAGAGGAATATTGACAGGAGAGATGCAACCAGTAGGACAGACAAATATGATATAGTTTGTTTGGAAAATAAGCAGAGAAATGAGGTAATAAGTGGAGTAAGATTTGTTGTAAAAGAGTTTTTAAGATGAAAGATAAATTAAAAAACCCTTAATGTTAGCACAATAGACAGTCCCAAGAGGGGAAAAAATAGTTCTATCATGTATTTTGATGGCTTCAGAAAGAGCGACCCTACCAATCTTAAAGTGTTGCATGAAGAAGAACAAAGGAAGCCACAGTTTCTGTTGACATAATTTTGTCTTTAGAAGTATTAAGAATTTCCCTCTCAATAGTATTATAGTGAGATTTTTCAGTGTTTCAGAAATTCTTGTCAAGCTCCACCATTTTTACTAGTTAACTTGACATGGAGGATTGAATTTTAGGAAAGTTTCACTGACACAGGGTGAGTTCAAGAAGAAATCAGAGAATAAGACTGTGCTCAAGGTGTGAAGAGAGTCATGGCATTCTGCCTGGTACCATGTATAGAGGCAGAGGAAAGGCTGCTGACACTGATCTAGGAAATATCAGGTTTCAGTAACTTGAAGAAAGATGGAAACCAAATGGCAGAGAAAAGTGGACAGGGAGCAAGAAGAAACCATTTGTTCAAAGAAACCTTGTCACCAAATATAGTAAAGAAATAGAGAAGTGCAATAGTAAAACAGAAGGGAAGCAAACCCAACTAATCATTATCATCAAACTAAAGTAATATACTAAAATATATATGGTAACTTTTTGGTATACAAATATATCTTACTTCTCACTGAAAATGTTCATGAAGACACTTATACCATGTGAAAGTGGGAAAGTGTACCAGTTATTAAAAATTTCTAAGCGTTTTCCTAATCATAAATAATGATGACTTAGAGAGAATGCAGACAAAACAAACAATGGTTGACATAGTGAAAATAGAATTGATGTGTGTGTGTTGGGGTCAGAAGTTTTGAGTTCTACTGCAAATAAATAATAACCCTGTGGACTTGAGTTTTCTTATCTGTAAAGTGAACAGATTAGATTGAATCTAATTTTTGTAGCTCTAATGTGTTATGATTTTATAATAATTACATTTCAAAGTTTGAAGGTGGTCCAAAGTCAGGTGAGGAATAATCAGAAACAAGCACTGAGATCCACAATGAATTTTATAAGCCGGAAGGGTTGCTATACCCCATAAACATTGTTTTTATTGCCTAAAGGTATGTGACGTGGATGAATCAGAACAGAATACCTTAATTCTTAATTTATGTTGGGCACAGGATCTGTGGCTGGAACCACATAGACTACTTTTATGCAGTTCTTGTGGTTACTTTATGATTAGTAGCATGTGTGGACTAGAACAAGGGATTTTGTTTTTGAGAGCTTAGAGACATTATCTGATTATTTAATACTTTTGTGATTGATGCTGAAACCAGATAATGGTAACCTGGTAATTGTCACTATCTAAATCTAACTTTGGGTGCTCAGTATAATCCTCATAATCTTAGCAAAGGGTCACAATAAAGATCAAGCTAACACCTGACAACTGTTCAGCATTTCATTTGTTTTTAAAATACAAAGCAAATATTCAGATTGGATTATTGCCTTAATCCACGTGGATCGCTTTAGTCATGGATACACCAAATGAAAATCAGCAACACTCAATACTGTAGCTCTAAAAAGATTTTGCCAATCTAATATTTAAATAATAGCTTTCAGACTGCCCAATTTTTCATGAATCAGCTTTGAAAAAGCAGCTGCTAGCCTGTGTATCTTTTAGTCATTCTGTAGAGGTAGCTAGGAAGAATGTGGCAGACAGAGATTAAGTGCTTGTCCTGGAGTCTCTCATTGACTGAAAAGTGAAATTCCCAAGGAGTTATTTTGACTCCAAGATAGGTTGTTAGCAATTATCACAGAGCTAGCTGCAGTTTGCCCCAAGTAGGCCAATTAATTGTCATGACCCAGAGGGGAGGGTGGAAAGGGAAATATTAGACGGTGAACCCCTCCATTTTTATTTCCTAATCACAGTAGTTTGATCTCTAAAAAGACTTCTGTAAAAGCAGTTCTGTGTTTCTTCAAATCCCTTCAGGCAATAACCACAGAGATCTGATTTCTGAATCAACATTTCTTTGACTATTGTGAACTGTGCAGCTTTGTTTTTTATACAAAACAAAGTTCAGTTGCATTGTTTTTTATACAATAAACTTATTTGTAAAGCAAAATATAAATATTAGAACTCGGGACTGTGCAAGACAAGCAGGTCACAGCCTTCCAACTTTTCCTCTACATAGCAAAGGCTTTCTATAATTGTATTTGGGGGTCCACTTGAGCAAAAAGTAAGACTGTTTTTTTTACTCTGTGACAATGGCTGTGAAGTCACTGTAATGGATTCTGGGAATCAAAAGATAGAAATTGGAGCTCCCTCTCTTTCCATCCCCTATTGAAACACAGTTAAATAACTTAAGAAACAAAGATATCATGGTGTGAAGCACCTCAGTGAAAATGGCTTACTGCAAAATAATATAGAGGCTGGTTATAAGTGTCCTTAAGTGGACAAAGTAGGATAGTAATCAGGTATTTCCAGAACAAATGGCCTGATTTGATTTGTTTGCCTATTGTACTCTAGATTTACCATAAATGTGTAAGACATGCTAGTAAATAAGAGAATTCATTTGTTGTACAGAACAGCATTAACCTTATATAAAAGTATTATCTACAACTTTTCCAATCTACTTAAAACTTTTCATAGAGACCATTCATAAAGTTTTATTGATTCCTTCTTTTGTTTGTTGGTACATTCATTGCCCAATTTAGTTTTTTCTCAGATCATGAATTCATAACAGTCAAATTCAAAAAGATTTTAGCATTTTTATTACACAACTCATAATGAATTAATGATTGTTTATGACAAAAGAAATTATAAATTGATCAAAAATATGTTGAACTTAGGGCCTTGAGCTTGCTAGATAAACTCGCTTTACCATTGAGCTTCATCCCTAGCCCATGTTGACATTTTTGATCATTAAAGTATACATACTAACCTGGTTTAGTCCACTATAAAGCGGAGCTAACTCACACACTTATGAAGATCAAGACTTTTACATTTTTCATCCATCCCCCAGTAAGTTAAGCCAGTGCTGAGCATATGTTTTCTTTTAATTCTTATTGAATAATAGCTCACCGCCTTATTGTTCAAAAGCTTTTGGAAGATGACTTGATGAAGAAATTGACATAGTTTGTTTACTGGCCTTTTCTATCTCGCTTCCTTCCTGTATTACTATGTTTCCTTAAATGAATCTGTCAAAATTCACAGAATTAGATAAACTACAGTTGGAAAAATCTTCCTGAATGATCAAGACTGTCCTCTTCCTCCTGCCAAATTACTGTCTATAGCTTATCATTTGGCCTGCTTTTACCACAACCTTCAAGAGTAATACATGCAAAGTCATGTTCCTTTTTCAATACTCATGTCTGCCTAGAATTCCCTGGATAAGAGTTGATTATTTTAAATATTTTTGTTTTACTTCTCATCTGTTAAAATTATATCTAGTAACTGTGGTTGGCTTTTGTTTTCTAGATTCAGACACTCCACCAGAGAATCTGCCTGTGGTGGTGGGAACCTAATCTAACGCATTCACTGAAATATTCACTGAATCATCTCTCAGTGAGTATTAAGAGGGCAGAATTCCTTTGCAGGGCAAAATGGGTCAGAGATGCATAAGTACATAAAGCATTGTCATCCATAAGGTAGAAGTAATGGGATTCCTTTCCCCACCCTGCCATTCTCTCCTTCCTGATTTGAAGGAGATGTGTGCTACTTGCCAGACCCTGAACTCCTGTGTCAAGCTTCGTTGGTTTTCTACATTCTTTTTTCTCCCCCTGAAATGGTCTTTCCCTTATAGTCTCCAATTTCACTTGTAACTTACCCGTACATTTATTTTCCTTCTGTCTTTTTTTTAACTCACATTTCTTCTATTTGTTTCCTTCTGGGTAAATATATCTATATATGTGGTAAACATATATTTGGGCATACATATATAAATGGATTTTGTATACATATATGAGTATACACTAGCCACCCCCAAGTGCAGTTTTACTTTCCACAGTTCCAGTTACCTATGATCAACTGTAGTCTGGAAATACTAAATGGAAGATTACAGAAATAAAGGATTCAAAATTATAAATTGTACACTGTTCTGAGAAGTGTGATGAAACGTCTCACTGTCCTGCTTTATGCTGCCCGGATGTGACTCATCCTTTTGTCCAGGATTTCCACACTGTATACACTACCCACCTGTTGATCACTTAGTAGCCATATCTTGCTTATCAGTTTGACTGTATTGGTACAGCAGTGCTTAAGTTCAAGCTGCCTGAGTTAGTAGCCTAACTCTACATCAGATGATTGTGTCATTCACCTCATTTCTTCTCACCACATCAACATTTTATTATCTCAATCATCGCACAAGAAGGTGAGCTCAGTACAATGAAGTATTTTTACACTCAACATTTTTGTTTCAAAGTACCTTTAATCTTCAAGGTAAACTTGAGTCCTTTTCCAGACATAACACACAGTGTAAGTTGCAAACTTAGATCTGTCAGGTTTATGTGTTTTTAATGGGACCATCCTTAATTCACTGTCATATTTCAGAATAATAAATACAATGTTTAACATTTATACAGTTCATTATGAGGTTATTGTGATATTTCCACATAGGCATATAATGTATTTTGACCATGTTCACATCCTCTATTATTCTTTATTATGCCCCTTGCCACTTTTTTATACTTTATAATGTCTTTCATTATACTATTTTCATTCATGCATATAATGTATATTTTTAATTTAATTTTTTTATCTTTGTGACAGTTTATTTTTTTACATGCTCTTCTCTCTTGCATCTTTTTTTTCCTTTTATTCACATGTGCATACAATATTTGGGTCATTTCTCCCCCCTTCCCCCCTGCCTCCTCCCTTTCTCTTGCCCCCTCTCTTCCCCCCGCACCCTCTTGCTACCAGGTAGAAGCTATTTTGCCCTTATCTCTAATTTTGTTGAAGAGAGAGTATAAGAAATAATAGGAAGGATCAAGGGTTTTTGCTAGTTGAGATAAGGATAGCTATACAGGGAGTTGACTCGCATTGATTTCCTGTACATATGTGTTACATTCTAAATTAATTCTTCTCAAACTAACCTTTTCTCTAGTTCCTGGTCTCCTTCTCCTATTGGCCTCTGTTGCTTTAAAGTTTCTGCATTAGTTCCTTTGCACTGAGGACATCAAATGCTATCTTTTTTTGGGGGGGTTATTTCTTGACTATCCTCATACCTCCCTTGTGTGCTCTCACCTCATCATGTGATCAAAGTCAAGATATGTTTAATTACAAATTTTTCTTCAACTGTGCTAGATTTAATAAAACTAGTTTTCATAAGATGTAGAAATTTCAGCTTGTTGTATTTATATGGTTGACAGTCTCTGGGTGTAAATAGACAATATAATGAGACCAGAGTGAATATTTCAGCTTTACTCCATATATTACTTCATTCTTTCGCTATTATTTATTAATTAGAAAAAATATTTTGAAAGACACAAAGATCATATTAATATAGTCTAATTATAGTATGTTGCTATAATTATTATATTTTATTGTTAGTTTTTGTATCTTATTGTGACCAATTTACAAGTTAAACTTTATCATATGTATGTGTGTAGATATGGCGAAAAGGTTATATAGGGTTCATTATTGTCTGCTGCTTCAGTTATCTACTATGGTTCTTGAAATGAATCCTCCGGGGCTAAGAAGGACGATGGTATGTGTGAATGTGTGTGTGTGCAAGTGTGTATTTGTGTATGCTAGTCCATTACTTCCTTACAGTGTAAATAAATGATATTAAAATATACTAGGCATGATATTAAGTATTGGTGAACTGTTGCTATGCAGTTGTTTATAGTCCATTTGAAGAAAGCCTAATAAAAATTCTTCATACTAAAATTTGTGCAGCATATATTTAGAAGTGAACTATGTTCAGGCCTAGAGGCAGCACAAAAGAGAGAGTAATCATCTTTGTACATGGGCAAGGAGAAATGTGTGACTGAACACACTATGAAAATGATGCTGTAGATAAAGCAAGATCATGAAAAGGAAATGAGCCCTTGTTGTTTAACTTAGTTCTGTATTATAGTGCAATGACATTGAACCCTTTCCTTCTTTGTTGCAGCATGCTACTTGTATATTTTCTTTCTAGATATACATAGGCCAATCTAAGCAGTTTATAGTAATCACTACAAAAGTCTTATGTAGACAATGATAAAAACAAATTAAAATAAATTATGAGGAATTGTTTGATGGAAAGTAGATGCTATGAGCAGGTGAAGTACATCCTAATGAGTGTTTATGGAAAAAATAAAACTGCTTTTGTAGTTTCTTATTTGTGATGATATATGGATGCTTATGGCTAATATTATATGTGTATATTTATGTATATATATATCAATCCTTTTTCATATCAGTAGTTCTACCTCCTTCTCTTGGAATAATATCTAGCTAACTATTATTTAAGAGATTTTATGAGGTCTGGGGGCATAAGTCAAGTGGTAAAGAACTTGCCTAGTCTGCTCAAGATCCTGGGCTCAATCCACAGTGCCACAAAAAATACAATATAAAAAGAGATTTTGTATCAGTAAATAGACTTCAGATATACTAACTTCAAATAACATCCTCAACATGTTAAATTCTAGATACACATACCAAGTAAAGTTATTATCATAGAACTTATTATAAAAGAAAAATAAATCAAGGATTGGCATGTTCCTTAGCTAATACTTTCTATTGTTCCTATAGCTAGATAAAATGCATTCTGTGAGCAAGGACTGCTGGATCTGTGGTGTCTATCAAAATGTCTAATTGTATCAATGAATCAATAAACACTAAGCAGGTAAAGTCATCAGATTATGCTGATAGTGGTAGTTGTATAAATTAGACTAAGGAAATTAGCACTGATTTTAGAATTAGAATGGTTTCCTTTCGCTGAAACATAGCCAGATCTTTAATCAAGTTATTTTGAAATTTACAAATAAATATTAGGTTTATTAGGTAATATATTTTCTGGACTAGAATGGTGTTTTTCATATTTACCTTATGTGAATATTCCTCAGTTGATAATGCAATTGAGTATAACTCAACTAAATTCTTCATTTTTCTAAATTTTAATTTATTGTTATAAATACTGCAGCATTATTTTTCAATATAATTCTTGAACATTCTAGATAGTGTCAAATGAATAACTTTTTGGTAATACAACCACCAGCATATTTTAATGAAAGAATATTTGTGGTTGAATTCACTGTGACTTTTAGAACAGACTTTATAGCTGTCTTCAACCAACACCACGGGTGAAGTGTTTCAGGGGTGAGAGTCCTGATGAAAACTGTAGGGAAGAACAGGAATTGGCTGTTTTCAGATTCTGCTGATTTCTGATGTCCCTGTGGTTAAAAGGACAATTCAGTTTCACCAAGCGTTCTCTTTTTGTGGACCTCATGGCAAAATCACCAGTTTTGCTATATAATAGAAAAATACTTTTGCAAACCTCCTTTATTGGTTATCTAGCCTCTCTGTGTACTTCCTCCATTCTCAGGGCTGTGGAAAGAAGCAGGACAAATGCGCCTTGAGAAAAAAAGAGAATGAAATATGAGAGATTCTTCCTAATTTGGAAAATAAAGGAAGGGAAAACTGCTGCTAAAACTCTGGTAGTAATGGGAGAGAGAAAAGAGAAAGGACAAGAAAAGGGGCACAGTGAGGAAGAGGGATAGTAAAGGGTTTGAAGGATAACTAAACTCATTGGGCTCGTGTTCTTTTTCCAATTTGAATTTTGTGAGAAATTCTCATAGTTACATGGGAGCTGCAAGGAGCTGCCATGACCATATCAAAGTGTAGAGCACTGGGGACATATTAGCCGTGACATAGGTGCTGTAGGGCCTCTGAGCTGTTGGTTTCTTGAAAGTGGCAATGGTATAATTAAGCCGAAAGTAGGTCTGAAGTATCCATGTAGCACAGGAAGGATCAGAAGCAGAAAGTCCCTGAACTAAGGACCAACAAATCTGCCATAAAAGCACCATAGTGACAGCCCCTACTAGGTGGAAGGTCCTCAAGGTGTTCCCCTCAGTGGATGAAGCTGAGACTCAGAGGTATTTGCAGTACCAAACATCAAGAAAAGGACACAGCCCTTGACTGAGAAAATGAACAAGCAACAATTTCACCAGGTACCATGGAGCAAAGTCAGGTGAAGATGCAAAGAAAAAAATCATTGACTTAAGTCCCTCTTCCCCTGTCACGAGTAGGGCTTAAAATTTCCTTTGCATTCACCTACATACCATTTTTTGAGGGTTTGAGTGCATGTGCACACAAAGTTTGTGTGTGAGTATATGGGTGTGCACATGTGCAGATGAGGATGCTATATATGTGCTATACAAAGATGGCAGGAACTGCAGTCTACAAGGCTGAGGTTTTATTTGACACAGGTGAAGTTGATGGGCAATTGCTAATTCCTGTTTAAATACTAGAAGAATGGCATGCAGTGCTGATGGATGTATTAGTCAGGAGATATGCATGAAGGAATTATTATGGGTATTGGATCATGTGATGATAGAGGCTCTGAAGTCCCACAATAAAGTCTGTAACCTGGAAAATCAGAAATGTCAATAATGTAATTCAGCCTGGGTCCACAGCCTATGAATCAATGGGTAGCCCATGATACAACTTGGCCTGAGAATCTGGAGCAGGGAGCTAGGGAGTATTAACTAGGGAGCTAATACTGTAGTCTGAAGGCCTAAGAACTAGGAGCACTGATGTGCCAGCACAGGAGAGGTGAATATCCGAGCTCCAGAAGACAGAGCAAATTCACCCTGCTTCCACCATTTTGTTCTGTATCAGCCCTCAATGGATTGGATCATGCCTTCCCATACTGGTGAGAACAGATCTTAACTCACTCTACCAGTTCAAATGCCAATGTCTTCTGAAAGCACCCTTGCAGAAACATCCAGAAACAGTATTTTCCCACTTGGTATATAAAATTAATCACCATAAAGAACCAGTGAAAATATTCTTTTCTTTTACTCTTCTATTGGATGGTGCTGGAAGGAAGACTAGAACATATTGTCGAAACTAAGAAACAAAACAAATATGCAAATATGCATGATTGTGGTTAGATAGGCACCCTACTGCCTTTAGGTTAAATATGCAATTCATTGTGGAAAAGAAGAGTAGAAATGTATTAAAATGTTATCATGTACCTTAAAAATGGAATCCGTAATTATTGTCATTTCCCTTCAATTTTCAGTCATAATATTCATAATTTCCCCACATAAATAGCTATCAGTATCTGAAAAAGAGAAGATGAAGGACATTTCTCTGAGACCAAGTTTTATTTAATGCTGACTATGCTTTTGTGGATCCAATTTATCTTGGCAACTTTGGTCCTCCTTAAGGATCTACTACAATTTGAAGGAGGGGAGTTGAATAAGACAAGGTCTTTTGGTCAGAATTTTATACCTTATTGAGGTAAATAAGACAGACACACATAAATCTATAATGTTCGGTAGTAAAGCAGTGTGTGACAGCTACCATGTGAATGGAGCAAATGAAGTTTGTGCATCAGGCAAAAGTGACTGAGTCTTTCTGTAGTTTTACTTAAGTTACAATCCAAGCACTATAACAGCTCATAATGGGAGAAAAGATAAATGACAAGTACAGACTTTTAAAGTCAGGTGACCTACCAGGTCCTTTAAAAGGTTTCCCAGTGACTACTAAAGGGAAATTAGGGTTTTCCAGTTTTTCTGTATTTGATCCTTAGCTTCTACAATGAATGGGCTTTCTTTTAACTTTTATTTTTCTTTTATTCCCTTTCTTTCCATTCTACTGATTTTCTCAGTTCCTTAGTTATATCTCAATACCCCGGACCTCCTTGGATGAAACCAGCACTTGTTTTGACCTACATCAAAGACATTGGTTTCTCTCCAGCAAGAGGGTGTGAACTGGCATGTAACTGTGAGCCTTGGTGACTGTATTTTTGACCTCAGGATTCCCATAGTCAGATAATTCTTATTTTAGTATAATACATGGCTACTTCAAGATTAGACTTAGTTCCTTCTAGGAGTTGTAATAAATAGCATTCTTTTTCCTTTAGGTGAGAAAGTGAACTAATCCTCTTGGGGATGCTGCAGTAATAATAACCACAGTGTTATCACTAATCTACTTTAAAAGTATAATTCCTTAAAAGATGTATTTTACAATTTTTAAAGCATATTACTTTCACAGTTGAAGTAGTCAGGGTAAAGGTGCATTTTTAAGAGCTTACATAGTGTTTTTGCTGTCAGAAAATTTTTTCTTATGGTTTCACAGCCTTTCTCTTTAGAAAGGAAGAAAAAGATGACTCTCTTCTTTTCCCTGTTCTTGCATTTGTGGTTGTGCTCGGAGGTCTTGGAGAGAGGAAAGAGTTTAAAGATTCTCCAATAATTTACTAGTCAATTGCTAGATATATTCTTTTCCTATTTGAAGGGTGTCATGTGTTGTAACTGAACCAACATTTTGGCTCAATACCCAGTATAAATTTCAGGAACAGGCGACAGTGTGTCCCAGTACATTGTTTCAAATAACTTTCGTTGACTTATTTATGGAGTTCAAATAGTCATTGACATTAGGGCAGAAGGTTATTAGATTTCCACAAGAGACTCTGTCCTGGCCTGGGTACATGACATGAATACTATTCTGTCAGCACAAATATCATTAGAATTTGCTAAAATTGAATGACTCTTAGCAGCTTTACAGCTATCTTACAACATTTGACATCTATTAAGAAATGTTGTTTGGCACCAATGAGAATTCTTCACTGGCCGATTGATATCTTTAAAAGTATGTGAAAATAAGTGGAATCATAGTATCCCTGTTTCAATGTATAATGTTTACAAAATAAGTATTGAGGTTTTTTTCTCTTGAATGCTAACATTGACTTCTCTATGCCACCCACACCCCTCCCCTATTACCTTTATAGCCTTGGCAACTATAAATAAGTTGCAGAAAAATTACTTCTCTACTGTTTCACAATGCTTGTCTTATCTGACTGCCACAGCTGTCACATACCCAAATGCTCTTATTTAGGAGGTCTGTGACTTGAAATATTGTTGCTTATGTTCTTCAGTGGCTGAGAAACACTGTCATATTATTTTATGAATTTAATTCAATTTCCTTTGTTGTATCAGTATGTTTTCAAGTTTAGTCATTTCTTAAACATGCCATAAGAGATTATCTTTAGTCTCTTCCATATCATTCTCCTGTCTACTGTTAATATTTTATCCAAAAGAAAAATTCAATTTAAAATAGTAAGGGATAAATTTGTCCCTTACAATTACTGTATTGCAGTGTGCCTAATGTGAACCTACAAACTAATGATGATCCATTTCAATATTAGTAATACATTTTCTAAGTTCATTTTTGAGGCTTCCAAAATACTAAACAGTAAGTATTTCTACTGGTTTGTCCTTGTCATTCTGTTTGCTTTCTTCAAAATTAGATATCCTTAATATGCACATTGATAATGAAATATTGCCTAGAAAAAACACAGTGGTATCCATTTGAAAACTTATAGGATTTAATATTTTGTATGTATTTAAATTATGCATGTCTAAATTTTCTTTAAAATTTACCATAATTTAGTTTTCTCCTTACTTGATACTATTTATTCTATTGGAGAGCTTTTGCTATCTAAAGTATATATTTTGAGACAAAATAAAACAGAGTAGTCAAAAATATTTATCAGGAGGCAGAACATTATTATTTTATAATATTATTTCCCAAGACCCAGAAGGGTCCCTACAACACAAATTTTATTAAATATTTGTCTCAAAGATATGTAATCAACAAAGCATATTTTTAAATGTGGCTTTTGATAATCCAGCATACCTTGATAATGTTATCAACTGCATAAAGATTAATTTAAAAATTGCTTAAGCATGTTACAAAATCTTAGAACTAGGTAAATTTAATTCAGACTCATTATAAGGATATAAAAAGACTGTTAGTGAAGTTTAAGGAAATAATGACAGAATTTAATTTGTCTAATACAAGTTATACAAAAATCCTCCAAAATAATTTGCGTGAGAAAATACACTATCAATTAAGCCAATGCTAAGTATTGGGAGCGAGTAAAATTCTTACACAAAGAAAACACTGAAAATCCTGGAAAATAATACAAGAAATTTTATAGTGAGCAATGATGTATTATTAAATAATTTTTCCACAATTCTCCAAAGACTGTTAAAAAAAAATCATGGAATCAAGTAGAATGAAATTTAAGCTCAGTCATTATTTTGAGGGTTTGATCAAACTAAATAGTCAGTTTGAACAGTTTTAGCCAAACTCACTTTTTCCACAGTAGTACTGTTCTTTAGTTATGTTCTTTTCCCCCCTCTGAATTGTCAGAATAACTTTTTCAACTCAAGGCTTTTGTTTCTTCAAATCAATTGGATTATTTCCAAAAGCTAACATTTTCTGGGTTTCTTGGTGTCAGGTTGTAATTGGTTTAGAATGACTCTTTTTCTCTCTATTCAGAGCAAATATGTCAAACAGCATAAATATACAATCGAGTATCTTTCAAAATATATAAATACTGCTATTGCTAGAGAAGACTATATTAATATTTCAGGAAGACTTTGGATTAGTTCTGAAAGGTCAGGACGGAATCAAGGGTAGGCAGCGAGGATGAAGTGTCAGAGAATGAAGTGTCTCATTTGTTGGAGCAAGTGGTCTTAGTCTAAAAGTAGTGTGAGATTATAGATGTGTAGAATAGGTTGGGAAAATCAACTCCATCTAGATTTCATATTAAAGGTAATTAGAAGCTACTGGAAGGTGTTGGAAGAACAATGAAAAGGGAATTTTAGAGCAAGGCTTCACCAAAATAAATTATGGAGGAAAATAACAATGATAGAAAGAATAGACAAAGTACTGAAGTAAGTCCAAGTACATAGGCTTAGGGGTTGCACTATGGTGAGAGCTGTGTAAATTCAGAGGAAGAGATAAATATAAAGAAATTCAAAAGTAAAAACTACCATATAGGTTGGAGATGAGTTATATTCTTTTCTCTTTATCTAGGAACTGAGAGAAACCTAAAATATGGCATTATTGACACCCAATAGTGGTTACATATTGTTTTCCAGAATCTGACTTTGCATTTATTCAGCAAATAAATATAGAGAACATCTCAGAATCAGGATGTAGGCGATAGGGGTGATTTGTTAAGAAATGAATGTGACATCATTCCTGCCTGGAAGGAGCTCAATGTCATGTACTATACTTACAAGGCTATTAATATAAATACTCACATAGGAATCACTTTAGGATACAGCAGTCAGTTTATTCTTAGAAATGAGTTGCAAATTCTAAACTTAAAAAAAGGCAGAGGAATCTTAAAATTTCTTCAGTTGTTGTAACAGTAATAAGAGTCTTGCTTAAGATCTAAAAGTTGGAATGAAACAAAAATAATATTTAAATATAAAACAAAACTGTTAAAACTGTAATGTTAAATGAAGTTGAAAGTACCAAGTAAAATTAAGATTTTTTTCAAAGATAAGCTTTCTAGTCCTCTCTAATGAAAAAGCCCAGAAGCATAATGCTTCCTAAAATAAGAAAAACTAAGTTAAACAAACTCACTTAATTATCATTAAAGACAACATACCAAGTCTTTAAACATTTGCAATTAAAACATGAGAATGAGATATTTATTCTGATTTTTAAAATAAGAACCATAGTATCAAGGTTAAAAAAGGTGATACTATTTGATAAATAAGGCTTTTACTTACCAAAAAATGGTAATTAATAAATGTAAAGGAAACAGTAGAATTAGAACATCCTTTTGCAAATTTTATTGAAACACCAAAGGAAAGAAACCTCAATAGATGCTAACATCTTTTGGCAAAGTGCTGGAAACAGAATATTCACATAATGCTAATTATCCCTCTACAAACTACTTGATACTTGCAAAGGAAGAAACATAGCATTCATAGTGGTAAGATCTGGCTACAAAAAATAGATGCAGTAATACCAGAACTCAGATATTCTGCTAAGAAAATACAACAAGAAATACCAATCTTCTCAATAAACTATTTTTGCCAAAAATATTTATTTAAACTACATCTAATGATGATCTTAGCTTACACTTTCACTTCATTAAATGTACAGGGAATAATAGAAACACATAAATCACATCATGAAAATATAATCTGACAAATGCAGACTATAGGACATCTGGTCTGACATCTAAAAACTTAATAACTGGAGAATAAAAAAGGAGATTGAAACTAGACATGTTTTGAAAGTACAAAAGACAGCTCGAGAGACATAGCAAATAACTGTATTGAGTATATTTGTACTGAGTATATTTTTATTGAATCCTGATTTTTAAAAAAGTATTATGACAGTTATTTGGAGAATTTGAACTTGAACTGTGCATCTGATGATATTAGGAAACTACTGTGAATTTTATTAGGAAGGTATGATAACACTATGTGGTCTTATGTGAATGCATTTTTTTCATAGAGAAGAATTTAGGGAAAAAAGTTATGCTATCTACAAATATGATTTAACAAAAATGTAGACAAATAAAGATATAGAGATATGCATGCATAGTATAGATCTACATTAACATAAAAAGGAAAATACTAAAAATTGTTGAATCTAGGTGATGAATATAAAGATATTTTAAGTGGTATATTTTCTATTTTTCTTTATGCATTAAAATTGTTGTAATGAAAGTTTTTTAAAGAATGTACTTGGGTGACAATAAAAGAGACACTAACTAGCTCCATTCCCTCAAGGATTTTGCCGGAGATATTCAAATAGTCTGCTTCTATGAATGAAGTTCAAAGGTATAAAAATTTAACTTTGGCAAATTAATGGTTGATTATAAGGGAAACTCCATCATTGAAAACCCCAGAATGAATACCTACAAATTGGATGGCAGAATTGCTCAAGTGGTAAGAGTGCCTACCTAGCAAGTATAAGGGTCAGAGTTCAAACCCTAGTGGCCAAAAACAGAGAAAAGAATAGGAAACCTGTAAATTGAATAGTATGTCATTGCTTCAGTATCTATCTATAGGCATTTAGTGTTTAGATCCTGAAAGATACATTACTAAGTGTGGTTTAGAGGCAGAATGGCTCAAATTGATTCTAAGACTCTTCTCCTGATCCTTCTGGGGTCAGAGTGTGCTTATTAAGTGTTACTAGCCAGCACAGACCCGGGATCCTACCTTCCAACCCACATACTCTTAGGCTAAAGAAAAAGCACTGTTTTGTAATTTATTTCTGCTTCCAGGAGAACAGAGAGAGCTTTTAAAGTTCTCACATGACTGGCTATAACACAGTTCCCTGGCAGGTCAAACTATCCCAATAAATATATCAGCTCAGTAACCCCTGGGTACTTTGAAAATGCCCCTCATTGGGAAAACATGTGACAAACAATGCCTTGTCCATAAAATTCCACACAGAGTTCAGAACTGTAAATCAACTGTGCATTCAGCAGGTTCTTTTCAGCTATTCCAGTTTCATGACTAATTCTTTGCTTCATATTCTTATGAATTTCAACAAGAGTCAATTATTTCATAGGGAAAATGTTTTTCACCAAGCAGAAAATTCCTTTCACCTTACTAAAGTTGGAGCACAATAGTTTAGATCTTTCCGTTCTTTAAAGCATAAGACATCTATCTAGCAAATGGTCATTACCTAACTACTAAATTAAAATGCTCTTTGAAGGTAGAATATGATAGAACTTAGGAAATTCATTAAGTCAGAAAGTATTCACTGAACTCTGACATCCTGAAAAGTACACTTAAAGAAATTATCAATATTAGGTTAACTTCATGTACTTGGGAAGTTACAAACATTTATGAAAAAGAAGCTAATCCACCTAAGATAGGAAATTCTTGAATTTAGTCATAAAATTTTATTTTTGCTCACACAGATTTTATGTTTGGTATTTTCAAAACTTGAATTCCAAAAGTTAAAACAATGAGTGTTATTTTTTTAAAAAATTGACTATGTTTTATTATTTATAAATTTTAAAATTAGGATATATTTGTTGTACAAGGGGGATTCATAGTGACAATTCCAAATAGGCTTATATTGTTCATTGCTTAGGTCACTCCCACCGTCTCTCCACTTCAACACCTCCCCCATTCCATTTAAAACAATTGCAAGAGGTTTCTTTGTTCCATTTCAGATAAGTATATGAAGTCCATCAGCCATATACCCTCACTTTAATCTCCTTCATTCTCCCTTTCCCTACCACATGTACTCCCCTCCACATGAGGGGAGAACTTTCCAATGAAAGTTCTGCCTTTCATTGTTAATATTTAAGTCAATGGTCAAAGGGGTTTCTCAATGTAACCCTGTTTTGGTCTATTTAACCCCTTCCATTACTCTCCTTTACCCTTTATCTCCCACCCCCCATTTTTCAACAGCTTTAAGTACATATCCTTATATTTCGCAGAGGTTATGTTTTATAATATTGTTGATGCTCTATTATTCTCTTTTCCTTTCCTTCTTTCCCTGAGTTCCACAGAATAGTACCACTATTACAAACATGTTCTACACATGATTTTGTATGTGATCATGCTTGTTTTTGTGCATATGTTTATCTTTTGGATCTGTCTTCCATGAGAAAACATATAGTGTTTGTCTTTCTGAGTCTGGCTTACTTCATTATCATGATGTCCTCCAATTGCAACCATTTACCTTTAAACCACATGTCATTATTCCTTATGGCTGAGTAAACTCCATTGTGTGTACATGTCACATTTTCATGAGCCATCCATCAGTTATAGGGCATCTGGATTGTTCCATAGCTTGGTTAATGTGAATAGTGCTGCAATGAATGTAAGTGTACAGGTATCTCAATTTTATCCTGACTTACATTCCTTTGGGTATATGCCCAGGATCTTTATCTTTGCCAGCTATTTATCTGATGATGGACTAATATCCAGAATCTATAGGGAGCTAAAAAAACTCAACTCCCAAAAAACAACATCCCATGAAGAAATGGGCAAATGAATTAAACAGGGAATGCTCAAAGGAAAAGATATAAATGGCCAGTAAATCATGAAGGAGTGTTCAACTTCCCTGACTACAAAAGAGATGCAAATGAAAACTACACTAAGATTTCATCTCACCTCAGTTTGAATGGCCATATCCAAGGGCAATAACAGCAATAAATGCTGGCCAAGATGCAGCAAAACAGGAACCCTTATACACCATTGGTGGGAATGAAAATTAGTACAACCAATATGGAAAGCAGTGGGAAGATTCCTCAAAAAGCTAATGAATGCTATTTCTGACAATGGATCTATACACTTTCTGAAATCTTTCAAGTTAATTATCATGAATGAAACTTTCCCAAGTATCATACTTAGTCACTAAATAAACTATAAATTAACCATCAGTGTTTCCAGCATGTGAATATTAGCATTAAAAATAAATTCTGATCCTATTAAGCTGAAGCAGTTGAATTGAGTTACAGTTTCAAAAAATGGATAACTTCTTCATTATGTGTTACTTTTCAAATTATAGTTGGCCTTCCATTAGGCCAACCTGGTGTCCATATGCATAGTGGATTCAACTAACTCTACATCTAAAATATTTGAAAAAAGAAATTCCAGAAAGGTTCGAAAAAGCAAAAGTTGAATTCTCCACTTGTTGAGTGCTGGGATGAATGCATGAGAATGAAGTGATGTAGAGGATCTCCCTAATATAGACTCCTGCAATTTGGCAGATCCTCAGTCTCTCCCCAGCTCTTGTTTGATTCTTGTTTTATATACAATGTCGTTAAGCCTATGTTGACTGCATCTGACTTTTTTCTTGTCTTTATTCCTTAAACTGTGCAGCATGACAACAAGTTACATAGCATTTGCATTGTATTAGGTAGCATAGTGTGCTAGGTATCATTTAAAGCATAGTACCTGGAAGAATATCCATAGGTTCTATGCAAAAATACTAAGTCATATTATCTCAGTGAATTGAGCATCCAAAGATTTTGGTATCTACAGGAGATCCTGGAACCAATCCAGAGTGGTAAAACCACGGGCACTGTTAAGGAGTTTATTTTTATCTTGATATCAGTACTAATACATGAAAGCATTTAATAGGAGAGCACCATAATCAAATGCTTTCATTTATAAATTAATACACTGGATACTCTTAGTCAATTTGGACTAATATAACAAGATGCCAGAGATTGAGTGGTTTATAAACAAGGGAGGATATTAAGAAGTGCAAAATCAAGGCATCAGGTAGATTCAGTATCTGGTGAGGAACCACTTCCTCAAAGACAGTGTTCTTTCCCACCTCATTAACTCCTACTTACTCTTCAGCTCTCTGCTTAATTATCCTTTTTGCACTTACTTCCACCCAGTGTGTAGGTTTGTTCTCTCCTTGTAGGCTTTGGTCGTTTCCTTGTACAGAACCAACTTGCAATAGTGGCAGTGGTGACAGTTTGTAGAAGCTCAGTTTGCACTTACTGAAAAGTGACATTAGGTCATTCCTATGGGGGAAGCAGAAACAACTCAAGGGTCATAAGGAAGCTCCCATTGTCAGAAATATACTTCCCTCCCCAAGGCTGATTCTTTTATGTTTTATGTTAATTCCCATTTTAACACATTTAGATTCCACTCTGTCTCATTAAGGTTAAATTTCATTTCCCCTTTGCAATATATAATCCCTCAAATATTCTAGTTATTACATTAATAACCACTTGGAAATTTTTAATATTTTTCAAATATTAGTTATTGGCTTTAGTTGTGTTTTGTAATAAATGTTTAGAGAAACTTTCATTTCTAAACACAAATCAAATCTTTCATTCTTTAACAAAAGGACTGCAAACATCTTTTGAGCGTACTAGAATTTTGCTCTCTCAACTTTTAAATGAGAGCTAATGGAGTGAAGATGATTTTTGATGTATTGAAACTTTGTTTTTGTGTGTGACCTGTATTGATAAATATTTATCTTTATAAAAATTTATCTGTATATAAATGTCTGGTGATTCTGAAATGGACTTACCACATGGTTGTTACAACTTCATGTCAGGTGCATCCACAATTAAAATTTAAACTAAAATTTGTTTTCTGAGGAATTTTATGACACAGAAATCAATAATGCTACTTGGGAAATTTTTCAGGGTAAACCTTATAATGTTGGGGAATTAGGGAATGAAGTGACTACTTTTTAAAGGAGTCATTCTATTTTGGGGGAAAAAATTCATGAAATAGAAAGAATGTCCCCACAGAGTCAGGAGCTGTCAAGGCTCCTTTGAGGCCCTAACATACGACAAAAGAACTTGTACTATCTACAATGTAAGCTGCAAATCTGCACTGGGTTTTGCTCTCTGGAGTCTTGGAGCAGCTTTCACAGTAATTGTGGCTGAGTGTGGTGCACGCACTGCTTCAGGTGATGGAATCAGTACTGACTTTATGGACCAGGTTCTCTTGATTTGTACCGTTGTTAAATATTTTTTCATCCCTCACTTCCACCATGATAAAATGGAAAATTTTAAGTCCAGTCATGAATGCAGTTAATGATAAATATGACTATTTATTGGTGGATTCAGAAGTACCTAATGAGAACCTAATAAGAAATGTAATTATTCTTGATATACCTATAATTAGGATTATCCATCTTGAGACTATTTAATAGGAAAGAGAAAGAGAGATAGAGGGAAGGAGAGAAAGAGGAAGAAAGAAGATTTCTTTTGATCCCTGAATGTTATCTAAGCAATGATTAAAACTTAATAAAAAAAAAAGTTCAATGCCCATTAGTTAAGTTTCTCAAAAAGGAATTCAATGAAAGTATATAAGATAAATGCTCTGGACTAACTGGGTAAGATAAAATACATGCAATAGAGCACTTTTGAAGAGTCCTAAAAGGTCTTCTCATACTTAAAAGCAAATACTAAGTGGTCTGAATGCATTTAGACAGTGAATAATGTTTTCACTGTAGAAGACTATTTGCTAGAAGATTTTATGTTATAGTATTATTTTATACTTTTATAAATGCTTATTGGATTTTATTATGAATTGATTATTTTAATCATTAGGAAATCAGCTGAAACCCCAAAATTATATATCTATTATTCCTAAACAGTAGTAGAATTTAATTTTTCTACTGTAAATTTACATGTATTTTATTTCATTTTCTTCTTGCTTGTTTTCTCCTCATTTGTCATTAAATCTTTGATCTTTCTTTAGGGCCCACAATCACAAATAAAAGGGAATGTTCCCAGAAATCAAAACAGACTGCTGGAGGATCATTGTCTTCTTGCTTATTTGTCTATTTGCTGGTTCTAATACATTTCTTGTACAATTAGCTATAGCAGGATCTAACCACTACCATGCTGATGAGAGGATTCTCCATGTTAATAGGCTTTCTGATGCAAAAAATTCAGCTGTTGTAACATACAATACATTGATCAAAAGTATCTTCTAAAGTAGTCATCTGGGGATGTAACTCAGTGGTAGAGCACTTGCCTGAAGGTGCAAGGTTCTGGGTTCAATCTCTAGAATTGCAAAAAAGAAAAAGAGAAATAACATCTTGCATATTTTACTCTTTTGATATATTTTCCTCATTATGATTTATAAATATGCTAAGAAATAAAAAGTATTGTTTTACCATGTAAAATATGTGCTAACCACATATGTCTAAGTCAGAATTTATTGAATGTCTACCTTTTGTAAGTACATCAACTGTTTTGCATTAAATTCTTACAGGAAACAAGTATATTAGGAATTAATGGGTGATCCATATTATAAATATTAAAATAAAGTCTTGACAAGGCATTTCTTTTTTTTTTAAATTTTATTCATACATACAATGTTTGGGTCATTTCTCCCCCTTCCCCCTGCCCCCTCCCTGGACCACCCCACCTCCTCCCTCTCCCCCCCACCCCTTCACTTCCAGGCAGAAACTATTTTGCCCTTACCTCTAATTTTGTTGGAGAGAGAGTATAAGCAATAATAGGAAGGACCAAGGGTGTTTGCTAGTTGAGATAAGGATAGCTATACAGGGAGTTGACTCGCATTGTTGACAAAGCATTTCAACTAACTATATTTCCACAAAACTAAAAGTACTAGCAAAACCAGAATTTAACCTATGTTGATTTAAAAACTGTATTCTTCCTAAAAAACAATTAGCAGTAAAATGATATAAGTAATTGGCAATGAAGAAAGATATTTAAATAGTTGTCCCTATAGATGTAAATAAAATGACTCACTTAACTGGGTAGTATGGTACTTAGCATAATCATGTAATAAAAAGAAAAAAATTTAAACAGAAAAAAAATCATATTTTACAGATTTATTAATCTGTATTATAGCTAAATGATTTAAGAACATATCCATAATCTCAGTTACTTACAAAATAAGGGGCTTTTTTTGCACTTTACTATTTTTTTATTTTTTATTTCTTTTTTTCCTATATTTTTGTAGTACTGGGGGTACATTGTAATATTTACAAAAGTTCTTACAATCTATTATAGTTGAATTAACCCCCTCCATCATTCTCCTTTATTCTCCCCCTACTGAAATAAAGGCTTAATTTTGGCACCCATCACAGTCCAACAGTGCTCAGCATGGTCAAGGTGATGGAGAGAGGGTTTACATGTCTGTTTTCGTGCCAGTACCATGCTGTTTTTCTTGCTATGGTTCTGTAGTATAATTTGAAGTCAGATATTATGATGTCTCCAGCATTGCTCAGGATCATTCATGGTTTTTTGTGTTTCCATGTGAATTTTAGGATTGATTTTTCTACTTCTGTGAAAAAATATTGGAATTTTCATGGAGATTACATTGAATCTGTAGATTTCTTTTGGTAGTATAGTCATCTTGACAACTTTAATTCCACTGATCAATGAACATAGTGTCTTCTGCAATTTCTTTCTTTAAGGTTTTATAGTTTTCATTGTAGAGGTATTTTTACCAGTGTTAGGTTTATCCCTAGGTACTTAATTTTTTAAGACTTGTAAATGTACTGTTTTTCTGATTTCCTTTTTAGCCTGTTCATTATTGCTGTATAGAAAAGCTACAGACTTTTTTTCATATCAACTATCACTAGTTTGCAGTTTCTGATTAGTAGGACTAAATACATCTTTTCCACAACTCTATTTCCTCTATTTAGAATGAAGTAATACAACTTTTATGATTAATCTCAAAAGTTATCTTTAAAGATTCAATATAAAGAATTTTTTAAATGGATGTTGCCATATTTATCAGTCACCTTGACTTCTGAAGTCTAGGTTTCATTAGAATGTACAAGAACATTTCCATGAAGTCCAAAGACAACTCAGTGACCATGAAGTCCAAATGGAGGGCAAGGATGTTACATATCACAGTGAAGAGAGCTGATGCCCCTACTCTCTTTGATTCCTTGCAGAAAATTACTACCTCACTCAAACTAACTGCAAGTCAGTTAAACAGTTCAAAAGTGAGAATGAAGAACAAAGCTATTTTCTTTATACATATGGGAAGGACATTCCTTTAGCCCCCTTTAAATTGAATTCTGTGTTGAGTTGGTGAACAGAGATAGAATGGGACATGTACTGCTCCACAATGGGTCTCTGAGGACACGGACAATATTACATCTCCTGGGCTGCTGAAGAGTAGGTGAAGAATGGACTTTATTGTACTTTCTTATTCTTAGGAATCAGTTGTACCAGCAAAGTTCTCTTGATTTGCACAGCACAGCAATAAGGTGCAGACAGTATCACAGGTCACCTTTGTGTCTTCAGGAAATAAAAAAAAAATCCAATGGCTGGGTTTTCAATGGTCATCCCCTGCACTAGTACCCTTAGGTCAGGTGGCACACATCTGGGCAGGTCACTGTGTAGCAGGCAGGACAGATGCCTGGGAATATCCTTCATGGAAGAGATGGGGCAAACTTTCCCAAAAGGGAAACTTCTTGGCAGATAGAGGCTGGAGCCACAATACTCACCTCCAGTGAATCTGGCTCCTTTTCTCCTACTCTGGGATTAATCAGACTACCCTAGAGGAGTAGAGATGAAGAGCTGGCCTGGCAAGACCTCTGGTCTCTGATCTATAGCATCAAACAGACGATAACAAAGTGATCTAAGAGAGTTAGAAACAAAAGAGCAGTTTACATATCAGATGTTGATTTTGAAACAGTCTTTTTGAGTTCAGAATATTGGCAGCAGATACCAGGTAGAGAGCCCAACCTGTCTGTCTGTTGGTTCCTCCTGAGCAGCTCTGAACACTTCATATATAAATGGAGTGGTACAGTTTGTGGTTGATAATCTTCCTACAAGTTAACAAGAGTTAGCATTCTTAAGGGAATCATGGAGGTACTGGCTGCAAAGGTGTGGCCACATTCTATAAAAATAATGACATGTCCATTTTGCACAATGTTAGAGTACCTATTCATGCAAATTGGACAACTGACAGTTCCAGAGGGCCTGAATCCTGTAACTCACTTGTCCTTGGTACTTCTGGGAGAATGGGTTGTCAGATTACAACTTAGGCTCTGAAGAGTCACAGGTGAGGCCCATGATTTCATTTCCAACTGTTCCCATAAGTTCTATGGGTTTTGCTTCTGAGGAAATCTCAGGGGTAGAGGGTGCTTCCTGAGTTTGCTTCTGATCTTGTCTAGAATTTACTGTTCCACCATGATGCTTTCCTACACTAATTGTGCTCTTTAGCTCTAAACTTCAGAAAAGAAAATGATCTATAAAGGTTTGCAGAGAAGTAGAATGTTCTAAACTTCTCATGCTCATTGGTTGCTAATCCTCTAGGTCACAAAGAATTTAACACCAGGTAGATTTCCAGTATCTTCAAGTGTCGGATCTGGTCTGGTCTGGAAGGTCTGCAGCTAACTCACTTGAGCCAGGATGCTGCTGAAGAGACCAGCTGAAGCACGACTGAGCAGTCTCAAAGTAACACACTTCTGATCCCATATTCCATCCTTTTGCATTAGGAAAAGAATCTGAGAGACTGTCATGGGATGTCATAGGAATCAGTCTTGGGAGTAGCACATATCACTGCCACACATGTTATATTGGCAGAAATTCAGTCATATGATCTGACACTGACTGTATTCAATGCTGGAAAACAGTCTTCTTATGTGAACCACAGCTTTGTCTCTGCTCAGCAAAGTACATCGTTGTTAAAAGGAGTGGGCACTGGTGTTTGATAGTGAGGTGGAAAACCCAGAGAATGAACATTCTGTTAGAGGTCAGAGGAAAATTCTTCCCTTTGAGAAGAAACTTAGTTTTAGTTCCAAAATTACAAAATGAGCTACTAAAGACTATACATTTATTTTAATGTTAGAAGTATGTCTTACTAGTTAGTCTTCCCTTGCAATGCCAAGTTAAGCAGTCTAAGTATTTTAATTACAATAGTGATTTTGTAGCAAATTTTAATAAAACTGCAGTGTTTCATAAATTTCCAAATTATGACATAATTTTAAGGCACTATTAATTCACACTTTATTAAAAGTAAGCATTATGAAATTAAGGCTCATTTTAGGAATAAAGAACCAATTTTCCTAAAATTGTAAATTGTATCACTCTTGAATAGATGAAAAAAGCCAATGACATTATCCAATTCCCAAATATAGCAAAAGCAACAGTTGAAAAATTGTCTTCCTCCAACTTTGCCAATGTATATGATTCATGAGATTTATTTCCCCACCCTGTTTACTGTCATTGGCTTGGCTTCAACTAGAGACTGCCAATTCCTTCAGAAACAGCCAGGAACTCATGGCAACTTTATTACAAATGGTCTGCTTTTTACCATGGTAATATTTTATCCTATGTACGTAATTTTTTCAATTCTGAGAAGAACTTTGTTCCAAGATGGTGGATATTTGACAGTTCTATGTCCACGTTCAACTATTAAGCTCTCAGAAAAGGACTCTAGAAGGCGATTTATAATGTTAGCACTGTTGACATTTTTTAATTAAATTCTAAATTTCCTTCATCCATGCATTCTCTCACTTTAAGAATTTTTGGCTTACCTTCTCTCTGATGGGCATAGGAAAATAACTTGAACAGATTTAGGCTCCCAACTTATATTCTCATGAGGGGAGACAAGCAAGTGATCATGTAAATAAAATAAAATCCAGAGTGTGAAAATTTTTAAAAAGCACACAAATGGTGATTCTGGGTCTTTATGTAATGAAATTGGGTCTTTAACATAGAGATAAATCTGGAGAAGCTATTTTAACTAAAATGTATATGAATAGGGAACCCTTTGTGGTTTAAACTTAGAATCAAAGGTTGAAAAAGATCTAGTCACATGAAAAAACAGGAAAAGAGAATGCAAATTTGGTATGTGACTGATACAGTGAGCCAGTGACTGGGACATGGGGTGACTAGAAAGGAAAGCAAGGGGTAAGCCACACAAGGTCTTCTCTGTTATGGGAAGCCATTGAAAGATGGAAAGTGCCTTACTTCTATGATATGACTTATATTTTTACAAGATCATTTTATTATTCAAGGAAGAATAGATTGAAAAGAGCAACAGCTGAAGCTAGGAGAATGGTTAGTGAATGGTCCAGAAGAGAAAAAAAATTGGCTTGGATGAGAGAGCTGAGAGTGGAGGTGAGGGGGAGGGAGTATGAGATGTGTATGAGAGGCAGACGAGAAGATGTGAGGGAAAAAAAGAGAGACGTGAGAGACGTTCTTAGATTCTTCTCTGGTAACAAGGCCAGGAACGTGTCTGGGAGAGTTAAAGAACAAATTTGGAATATGTTGGCATATCTCAAGCTATTCGATATACCTATGAGACATTCAAAGAAGCAGTTAGATACTGTTCTGGATCTAGGAGGAAGTTTGGGCTAAAGATATAATTAGCATTATCAGATTATAGATGGATCTACATTCATGGGAATGTGTGAAACCAACTACTAAAGCATTATATATATATGTCAAACTAAGAAAAGCGTGCTTAGAACCTAGCTATGAGAAACTTTAATTGTTAAAAGATAAGTAGGTAGAAGAGGAGATTTAGGCATAGAGTCTATATCTGGATGGGAAATGGCAGTGACTGAAAAACCCTGCATTAAAATAATCAGATTTTCTCATTGATAGGAACTGTCTTATTTGTGGGTGATTGAGAAAATAAAGATCTGATCATGTGTGCCCACCAGATATTTGAATTAGGTTCACTAATGCAAGGTATACGCAAGATGGTGTTTTAATGCTGGTAACAGACTTCCAATCTAATGTATTTTTTAATGTCCATGTGTATTAAGATTTCCACAAAACCATTACCATTTTCATTTATTTTGTCTAGATGTAAAGCAGACAGCATGTCACATTTCACATATTGCTAAAATTCCTGAAGCCTAATGTATACACATTTGTGAATTTCAAATGATTTGAAGTTCATGAATATCTTGAGGTTTGTTTGTTTTGTCTTGTTCAAACTTGTGGCTATCATGTTTTTGCAGTTTAACATATTTCTTGAGAGGAAAGGAATGTTTAGATTTCTAACTAAATGTACAATTGTCAGAGAGAATAGAAGTTAAACATTCAGGGAAACAAAGTTAATGCTCTTAGAAAATATTAGGAAAACCTTTAAATAGTTTAGGCAAATGCATTCAGTGTTTCATTTTTAATCAAACTCTGAAGAAAAAAAGATAACATTTTGGGAGAATTAATGAGTATTGTGGGTTAAGAAGTAAAGTAATTTGTAATTACTCCATTTATGTCAAAAACATACATCAGAAGTTTTTAAAATCAGTAATATGTTAGTAACATCATGTCAAAATAAAAATGTTTATATTTGATTTTGATGATTTTATCTCCTATGTCTTCACCATAACAACCTCATTATTCACACCTGCCAAGCTGATGGGTGAGAAAGTCAACTTGCCCTTGAATTCCAAATACTGGTTTCAGATCCTTGAGTATTCTTACTAATTCACTGTTTTTGCATGGTTCTGATATGCCTTTTAGAACACCAATTTGCTTATATCCCTTTCTTAAAACCTATTTACTTGAATCCTCATTTCTTTTCTTAGAATTCAGAGCCTTCTACAATATTTCCATATGCTCTCATTTTAAACATATTTCTTCCGCCCTTCCCAATGCAATCTCTGTGTTATAGTACAGCTAATACACTCATGGTTTTCTTCTTTCTATATGTTACGCTTACTAGTCAGGATTCTCCAAAGAGAGAGAATAAGAATATGTATAATTATAATAGGAGATTTGTTAGAGTGCCTGAAAATTCCACAACAACTGTCTATAAATTGTAGAGCTAGGAGAGCTGGCAGCTGCTCAGTTTAGGTAAGCTAGAAGTCTCACAGTGGGAGGGAGACCAGTGATTAAGACCTTTTCCAATGCCAAAGGCTATAAATTCTCCCTAATGGGTTGCTAGTCCAAGTATATATAAAGGGTGAAGAAGCTGGAGTTGACTATCCAAGAGTAACACCAGCAGAAAAATGCATCCAGTAGGGAAAGAAGACCAAGAGTCAGAGGGTGAATTTCACCCTTTTGCTTTTTCCTTCCATCTGGCCTCCAGCCTCAATTCATTGACCAATTTACCAATCTTCTCTGGAAACACCCTCACAGACACATGAAGAAGTAAGTTTTACCAGTTTTCCAGGTGTCATTCAACCCAGTTAAGTTGTTATCTCAAATTAACCATCACATCATGTAATTCCTATCTTAAAGTACTTTTGTATTTTTACCTCTACACTGTGACCAACCTATTGAATCACCTCCTCAGTGACAGACATTTCCTTCTTGTATACAAAAGTAGGGAAAATTGGGTCTTAGGCGCTTTTTACTCCTTCATGTTGTCTAGAGTAGTGTCAGCCAAATTATAAGCAGTTATCAGTAAATTCTAGTAATTGTCAATGAGTGTTTCATAGTTAGCTATATGATTAGTATACAGAATGCTTTTGATGAGAAGGGATAAGAAACTGATCAGTTAGGTACGGGATTAGATTCAAACCTGGTCGGGTCTTGCATCTACCCTCAAAAGACATGTATTCTACATGACGCCATACTAACTCTCACAGAATAGAGTCAGCAGTCATTTCCTAGATTCCATTGTTTTTTGCCAATTAATTTTATGAGTAAAAACCTTCTGCTTAGTCCCATCCTTGGTATTTTGTAAACAGAAGAATCCCTAATTTGTGCAACACACAGAAAGAGAATCTCCTTTGAGAATTTAGGGAACTGGCAAACATAATTAGATGATAGATTTTTAGGAGATACTGTCTCTTAAGTTTTTGTACACATATGAAATATATATATAGATAGACAGGTAGAGAGAGAGAGAACAAAACATGTTCATATGTATGTACAGATATAGGTATAGATATATATATGGACAGTACTGATGACTAGGTAAAAAGGGCATGCATGTAACCAAGCAATGGAATATGTAGTAGATGCTATGGTGAGCTACCTAGGTCCCTTATAGGATTGGAGGAAATGTATTACCTCTGTGGTCCCTGAATAAATGGTTGAGGTATGCATCACAACCATATGATGTTGGCCCCTGCTTCTTGCAGTCCTTACACATGTAATTATCAATAAAGAACTCCAACAAATAACAGGCAAGCAAATCTCCAGTTTAGGGTCTGTTTCCAGGGAATTAACCTAAGACGGTGTATGTTCATATCAAGCATTAATAACAACTTGTTCCCACTCTTGTTCCTGCTTATAGAGAGAGTCCCATGGGCAGTATTTTGACCCTTTGAGTTCAGTTTCTCTTCTGTTTTCTACTTCTTCCCCTAAATTTGTTAAAATTAATCTCAGCATTTTAGGAATATGTTCAATGTTTCTTTTAAGAGTCATTTATGTTTCTTGTATCCTTGGAGAAGTAGATTTATTTAGAATAAAAACATAATATTTGACTCAGAAAACTTGAATTTTGAATTTGGACCTGATAGACTTTAGCCTTTTAACATTTTTTTTGTCAGTACTGGGATTTGAACTCAGATTCTCATACTTGTTAGGTAAACATTCGACCACTTGAGCAATAACCCTAACCCCTTTCACTTTAATTAATTTTCAGACAGAGTCTCACATCATTTTTTGCCCTGAACACAATCTTTCTACTCTGCCTCCAAAGCAGCTGTGATGATAGACTTGCAACAGTATCCCCAGTTTTTTGTTGAGATAAGGTTTTGCTAACTTTTTGGCTAGGATTTTCTTGAACTATGATCCTCAAGATCACTACCTCACAAGTAGGTGGGATTACAGGTGTGAGCCACTGTACCTGGCAGCTTTTTAACTTTTCTCTGCCTTTCTATATTTAAAAAATTAATTGTATCTATTCTATGGATGTTCCAAAGGAGATGAGAACCACATAAAAACATATTTGGAAGTTAGAAGTAGGTTATTACTTAAACATAACTAGATTTTTAAAAGAAATGCTATTAAAGGTAATAAGCTTTTCAGAAACATATTCTCCCATCCAAGGGCAGGGAAGGTTTGATGACTCAATTTGAATTTATGTAAATGATTTAAAATCATATGAATTTACAGATCCAGAAGACTTCAGACATTATCTGTTCCAATTCTGTTTTTCCCACAGTGGTCAATATTGAAGAATTTACCTACTGTTATATAACTAGTTAGAAAAAGATTCACATTGAAAAACCAAGTGCTTCCCATCTCCCTAGTGTCTAATAGGCATTTTTTTAATTTATTGAGATTATAATTTTATCAAGTTATTTTTGATTTATAATCTATGCCTGCTGCTGTTCATTGTTTTATAAAAATAATCTCTTTCTATTTTATTTCTATAATTCAACTTTGGTTTCTTTTCTATTTTCCTTTTTTTCTTTTGATTTAAAGACATCCCATAAAAACAAGCTCACATAGTACTGTACTGAACATTGTCTCTATAAAGAGTATGTGTGCCTCCTTTAGTATGAAATTGAGCTCAGCCCATGGTTTTTTACCTCTGTCACAAATAGGTATGTTTGTGTGTGTGTGTGCACATTTTAAATAATGTATTTTTCACATTACCACAAAAACATTTTATATAAGAAAATAACACATTTGACATATAGGAGAGAGAGCTATGAGGCTGGGTATAGCTGACTTCTGTCTCTGATTTCCCCATTTCAATTATTCTGTTTGACATTTCTGAAGACAGTTTTATATTTTAGTCAGAGCCATAAATAATGTCATTAAGCCAGAGAGGCTGAAGTATACAAGGATGGAGAAAAGAGATAAATTTTACATATATATATGTAAAGTGTCAAGGGGTCACTAAATGTTGAGTAAATCCAATTCTCAGCAGAACACACTGAGTGGCTTAAGGAAAATGCAAGTCAGCCTCCAGATCTCCCATCCAAGGGCAGGGAAGATTTGGGTGTTTGCTAGCAGTGCTTTTGGGGTACTCTAGTAAGGCCCTACCATCGATTGTCCTTCAGACAAGTTTAAGATGAGAAGGTTCAGTCTCCTACTTCCTAGTCCTCTGACAGCAAGGTGTCTGTCTCCTACTGCCTACTCCTTTGACAGCTCTCCCCAAAACTCCCTTAAATAAGGAGACATTTTCAGGAAGGCCCCAGGAAGACCCCATCACCTGCCTGCCTATGCATACTTGAGTGATTCCATGCAAACTCAGCCCACACAGGTATAGGCAGGGCCCTGCACAAGTCCTTGTAGAAAAAAAAAATCATCTCAACTTTCAATTTTTGTTTTCTGATTATTCTTTCCTTGATTATTATTATTATTTCTACTGATGGTTAATCTCAGGGCCTCATGCTTGCTGGGCAAGCATCCTATCATTAAAGCTATACCCCCGGCCCTTTCTTACTGTCAGTTATTTTTCAGATAGGGTCTCTCTTTTGCCTGCTACTGGCCTTGGACCACATTCTTCTACCTCTGCCTCCCATACAGGTGTAATTACAGGCATGGGTAATGTCCACTTCTCAGTTATTTTTGAGAAGCAGATATTCAAAATTTAGATGACCCTTTTCAATGACAATGCAAAGCATATACAGTTCATTCACAATTTATGAACTCAGCAAATGTAGATGCTTCTGGGAGATACTCAATATCTGTTTTCAAATATGACTAAGAAAATACCATATAATAGCTTCTGTTTGGACTTTTTTGCCAACAAGATCCTTTTGTCCTCAAATTGTGCAAGTAAAGATTTTGAGACTATTTAATACTTTAAGAAGTTAGTGATTTTAGTGCAAGTGGCTTTTTCCTTATGAGAAAAAACAAAACGCATAGACAGAGCTGTAAGAAAGCAAGATAGGCCTTCACTTACCTTAGAATCTAAAAGTCTCACGTGAAAATTGCTTGCAAAGAAGCTGGAAGATAAGGATTGATTTGCTGGGACTTGCATTCAAACCTAATGGCTTGAGGAAGTAATGCTTAATCTTCGTTCATTCAGGCTGTGACAACAAAATAGCACAGACAGGGTTGCTTATAGACAACAGATATTTATTTCTCAGAGTTCCAGAAGCTGGAAGGTCAAGGTCAAGGCACTGGCAAATTCAGTGTGAGTAAAAGCCCATTTCCTAGTTCATAGAGGGCACCGTCTCCCTGGGCCTCACATGGGGCTACAAACAAGATAGCTTTCTGTGAAGTCTGTTAGAACATTAATCCCATTCATGAGGTCCCTGCTCATATACCCTAATCTCCTCCCAAAGGCCCCACCTACTAACACCACCATATTGGTGATTAAGTTTCAAAACATGAGTTTTGTAGGAGCACAAACATTCAGACTATAGCAGTCTAATGTAGCAGCAGTAAGAAAAGCTGAAGAAAATGACTGTCTGATATGGAGAAAGACCTCACTGGTGAATGCGAACATTGATTTCATACTCAAGAAGTGATAAGAAGTAACCAATTATAAAAATTGCAGCCGAATGTTGGTGGCTCACATCTATAATCCTAGCCACTCAGAAGGCAGAGGTTAGGAGAGTCATGGTTTGAAACCAGCCCAGGCAAAATAGTTCTCTGAGACCTTATCTCGAAAAAATCGAGAAAAGGGCTGGTGGAGTGGCTCAAGGTGTAGGCCCTGAGTTCAAACCCTAGTGCCCTACAAAAAAAAATTACAGAAAATTCAGTAGCATTGCTTTTTTGAAAGGGTAAGCAAGAATATTAAGCCAGGAGCATCAACACTGACATTTTTGTCCCAGAGTGAGAAAGGGCAGAAATTCAAGTCCATGCGAAGCTACCCAGTACATCTCCACTAGACTCTGAGTATATAATTATATTTCTTCTTTTCTTTCAAATTTATCTTTTATCACAAAGCTATATGACCTTTCCTGTCAGGGCAACCAACAAAGATGGCCATATAGCAAGTGACCATACTTTGTAGAGCTTCCCAAACAAAGGAGATTATGTATTTCAGCCACTCATACTGACTTTTTTTAATGTTAAGCTATGCAGCTCAGCTGTCAGAGCAGTGAAGTGAAAATGAAATTAGAGGCCAAGTGCCTACACCCTCAAGAAATGTCATGGACAAGAAAAAATAAGTACAAGTTTTCCCTTATTATTTTTTTAATGTTTAAATATATGGATTTTGTTATCAGTGCACTGAAAATGGAATCAGTGACCCATCAGACCAAATACTTATGTTCAAAAAATGTCTTGAACTTTAAATAAACTCCGTATTATTTTCTTCTGGATTAATTTGCTTGCAGATGTATAATGTTGCTTGGGAATATACACCCGGCTGACAAATACGTACAAGGGAAGGGCTGAACCTCATTTTCTGGCTATTCAGACTTTATTGAACAGACAACATAGCTTTCAAAAGAAACATGAACTTTTCTTTCTTATTTACTTCAGGGACAGAGATTGAATTGAAGGCAGAATTCAGAATTTCCTCCAGTGACCACAAAATAGCATTTTAAAATCTTGTAGTGTTTTGTTTTTGGTGCCTTTTTAAAAACAGAAAAAACAAAAACAAAAAAACTTCTTCCCCTTCCTTTGCCTTGGCAGACTTGTGAATTTCTAAGTAGCTAACTCTGGCTGCCTTCTTACTCCTGCACTTATGAGCAGTAATGATGCATTAACTAACTGAGCAGCTGTAGGGAATTCACAGTGCCTCTCTAGGCATTAACTTTTTCTCTATAAACAGAGAGAGAGTTGAACTAAATAAGTTCCTGCTCCAGTGTTTGGTCTATTTTCTAGCTCTATGTGGCTCACTGTTTAGATGTCCCCTTGTGGGGAGGCAAAATCTCTTACTGTAGCTCAGAATACTAGCAAATCAGCTACTTAATGGGCTATAGCAAAAGAGAGCATTCACGTTGGTTGAGAGAGAGAGAGAGGCTGCATGGTCGTTTTAATCAATACTCTTGAGGACCTAATATATTTCCCTTCTCCTACCAAATGGCTTTTTCCTGTTTTATTTTTTATTTGTTTAGTATTCTATAGATTTATATTGCCTTTTGTCTTGCATATAAAGAAAAGGTAATTTTCATTACTTTGGATGATGCTATGGTTTAGATCTTAAGTGTCTCCCAAACGCTCCTGCGCTAAAGGTTTGAATAACAGCCTGTGATGCTATTGGGAGCTGGTAGAACCTTGAAGAAGCAAGGCTTAGAGGGAGGAAGTTAGATTATTGAAGGTGTGTCCTTGGAGGGAGTATTAGGACTTGAATCCCTTCTTTTCTCTGTCTCTGTTTCCTAACCACTTCAAGATGAGCAGCTTTGTTCTACCACACACCCACCCACCATGACATTCTGCCATGCCACAGGCCCCAAAACAATGGAGCCAACCAACCATGGGCTGAAACTTCTGAAACCATAAACTCAAATAAATCTCTTTTCCTTTTGTTTATCTCAGGCATTTTGTAACAGCAACAGAAATCTAAGTGAAACAGATTATTAAGTAACAAAACTAAAATATTAATTTCATGTAGCATTTTTCCCATCGTAGAATATTAGGGATATTAGAGAAAATATTCATATGGGATGTTGAGCATATGTCCAACAGCAAAGCATAAAATATGGGAAAGTTATTATGTCAGTTATATATTATCTCCTTGCTAGGATTCTACTTTATTGTATACTTTTTGCATTTATTTAAAATAATCTTTTTAACTATCTTACATTATCTTACAGAGGGATATCTTATCCCTCTCCTTTAGTACTGCATGGACCCATATTCTGCTTCTCTTTGACTGCAAGGCAGCTTCAATCATTTCCTCTTAAGCCTGATTCTTCTTATGGAGGGTGAGAACCTCAGATCTTAGGTTTAGATTCCTTTAACTCATAAGCACATATATCATTATATTAGCAATGATAATTTTTGTATTGTCCTAGTAAAATAACTCTATTATTTCCAAATAATCTCTTAGTGAAATAACTTATTTATTAGAAAAATAAATATTGCTTATGTTAGTTAGTTTTAGTGATGTGTTTCAGCTTCCTATGGCTATTGCAACAAATTACCACAAACCAGGTGGATTAGAACAAACTTAAATTCATTCTTTCACAGGTTTGGAGGTCAGAATTCTGAAATCAAAGTGCCATCATGGCATATTACCTCTGCCTTGACTCTCTGGGGGCTGCCCAGTCAATCTCCTTACCACGCCAGTTCCTGCCCCTGTCTTCTCTGTGTATCACTATTTATTTTCCTTTTCAGTCTCTTATAAACAGACCTATCATTTGGTCATTCAAATCCAGGATGATCTAATTTCTAGATCTTTGCCTTAATTATATCTGCAAAGCCCTTATTCCAAATAAACTCATGTTCTGAGTTTCCAGATGAACATACATTTGGTGGGTCACCTTTCAACGCACTACTGAAGGAAGGACAT
This sequence comes from Castor canadensis, assembly GCF_047511655.1. Taxonomy (NCBI): domain Eukaryota; kingdom Metazoa; phylum Chordata; class Mammalia; order Rodentia; family Castoridae; genus Castor; species Castor canadensis. The sequence continues at coordinate 76,163,611 of NC_133399.1, read as the reverse complement.
AGAACTCAAGTGCAGAATTAGCAGTTGGGTCTCAGAAACTACCAGAAATAAGGAATTATAAGGAATAAGGAAGCCCCTTGGAAACAAAGCTCTTTCTCTTAATTTTCCTCCTTCTCCTTCAGTACCGCATGAACTCATATTCTGCTTCTCTTTGAATGTAGTGCAGCTTCAAAAATTTCCTCTTAAGCCTGATTCTTCTCATGGAGGACAAGGACCCTAAGATCTTAGGTTTAGATTCCTTTAACTCATAACCACACAGAGAATGACTAACCTCTCTCAGTCTCAACTCTAAATTCTTGAGAAAAATAATCTCATGGGCCAATTTAGGTCAAACCTCTTCCATGAGACCTTTCAACTAAAGCTGGGTAAGTGGGGCTCTGGAAAAGAAAGGCATTCTCAGTTTAATAAAATACTTACACTCTTTTCAATGTTATTAAGGTACCAATTAAGTCTTAAAACTATTCCTCAAATACCTCAGACCCATGTAAACTGGTTAGAGGTTCCTGGACATCTATAGTCTGCATTGTAATTTAAGTATTAATAATAGTGTTCTACTATCATAGTAAGGGTCAAGGAGGGTAGTAAAGGCAGTTGCAGTGCCTTCATTGAAAATATTTAAGAAAACACTAAGCTGAATTTCCTGCAATTAGAATAACATAGTTTTAGTCAGAGGCTCTTTTAGGGTCTGTGAAATTTTCTAAATATATGTTCGTGTGTGGTCTTTGGGTTCTAAGAGATATGCCGTGTTTACCCTGGAATGAGGTAATGAAAAAATGTGTCCATGAAAGGAGGGTATATATGAATTTGGAAATGAGTTGGTAGTGGTTGTGGAAATGTTATGTGGTATAATAAGAAAGGAAGTAATTATAAAACTTAATGGTAAGCAAGGAAGATCAGAAGTCATATACTGGTAGGATATCAAAAAATCCCAGGGAGAGAGAAAAGACTTTTTATAAAAAAAAAAAAAAATCCCAAGAGAAAAAAAAGACCTCAGTTTAAAGTGGTTACTTATGTGTCATAGTTTCTTGTTGCTGAATTCTAATTCACCTTATGTCATAAACTTTGTAATTCTTTTGCCTATTCTAGGTTCTGTGCTGGGGCCAGGTATACTTCCAATGTGCTTGACTGGGCCAAGCATGGTCTCACTTTGAGATAGATAGTAGAGGCATTTTTTTATGAGAAGAATAAAATATTTTTTAAATAAAAGTTTGGAGATATTAATTTCTATACCTCCCTTGCTAGATTAGGCTAGGAAGAAAGCAGGACAGCACTGGAAGATTAAAGAAGGGTTGGTACATATGGCAGACTTAGAACATGTGAGAAGTTTGAGAATAAGGAACAAATATATAAAAGCAGCTTTCGAGATTTAGCAATGAGATTTAGCTTTGTCAGGTTTTTATCTTTTACAAAGATAGATTGAATATGTTTTTCTTTATAGCATGTATTTTACTTGCCATTGAGTCAGTTATTTTTCCATGCTAATGTGTGCAGGCTTAATTGTTTGACTCAACGATAGTAGCAGGCAGGAGTTCCTGAGTATTTACTGTTCCCAAAACATTATAACTCACTGAATCCCTACAACTGGGGATCATCATCATTTCACAGCTGAGGAGAATGAGGCTGAGAGAAGTGTTAGAAACTTGTCCAATGTGGCATACATCTAGTAAAATTAGTAGAAACAGAATTTGATTCTGGGTTGTCTGACTTCAGCTCTCTTCCTTTTAACCACCTCATCAAACTGACTAGCATTATACATTGTCCTCTAGAATTATAAAGTATTCTAGACCTTGCAACCTAAATTTAGGATACTACATGAAATTTTCTTATGTTCTGAAATTTTGCATATAATCCATTTCTATCAATTGGTGTAGTTTTATTATAATGCCAGAATGGCATCTAGGCATGAAAAATGAATATATTACCTTGCACCATACAAGTCTGACCATCAGTGGAGTAGAAGTATGCTGGCAGCTTAGCATAGTGCTTTAAGGTGTAAAAAAAATCAAGTTTGGCACCTGCCCAACTTAAAAATGTTTTATCTTTTCTTGAATGCTCCACAATACCTCAACTTTGGCTAGAATGCTTGTAAGCTAAGTGAGACTGTGTGCAAGTCATATGCAGAAGAAGGCTGACAGTAAAAGAAGGTTGATGTGTGGGAGATTCACAGGCAAAAAAGAAGCCCAGAATCTTAGGAAATATCTGGGATAGGAGGTTTCTGCAACTCCTAGAGATTGCAACAGGCAGAAACCATATTTTGGAGGTCTGGTTTGTGCTCCAGCCCTGTGGCCATTCTTGGAAGAGGGCAGTCTTATCTAATCAGTACCTGTAGCAGCAGTTGGGGAGTCTGTTAGTTCAAATCTCATCTTCAGACATCTGGAGTGCATGCCCCCAAGCACTTGTATAATACCCATTAGAAGCCTGAGTTCATGGTAATAAAAGAGAGATGAAATAATTTAGGGTCTGGGCTTTTGCGAAGCAGCCCAAATATTTGTATCCACTTGCTCATTCTTCTCTGATATGTCAGAGTAGAGTGTATCTTAAATGGGGATCTGAGTTCAGAAAAGAAGTTTCTTTTCAGCTTCAGATGGCTGAAGTGAAATGGTAAGTTTTATTTTTGAACCATGAGTTATTTTTAGCATTCTAAATAATGTGAACCTAATAAGGAAATGAGGCTCAGCAGAAGTTTTGATTTTTTTGGGGGAAGGTGGGGAGAACAGGACTAGGGTTTGAACTGAGGACTTCCTGTTTGCAAAGCAGTCATTCTACCACTTGTGCCACATCTCCAGCCCATGTAATGTGGTTTTACAGCTTTATTTCCTGGTTATTTTTCTTATTAAGGTTGCCATCAGAATGCCTGTGCAGGAATCAAAAAGAGGGGATCAAGGAAGTGACAAGAGGAACTAACCAGATAAAAGTTTAAATTCACTGACAATCCAACAGGAGAAAAGACAAATTATTAAAACACCCACTCAGGCTTTCAAACATCCATTTAAAATAACCTAATTAAAACCCAATTATAGAAGCTTTCCATACTAACAATGAAAAGTCTATGTTATTATCATTCTGCATATTAGTAGCCTTTAATTTTTAAAATGACCTTAAATGTCTCCTAACATGAGCTCAAGTACAAAACGATCACAATTTTTCAGATAGTTTTGTCTTGATTTGAGAATAGAATTCCAGTTGTTATTCTCTCTAATATGAAAATAATTGGAAGCACAGTAAGTAGAGAATACCTGTCTGCTTTTACTGAAATATAAGAAATATTAATCTTATATACATTAAGCAAATAAACTTTAACATTTGAGCCTAGGATACTGTATAGAAATTGATAAACTATATATGCATATTATTCATGTTGATATTTTTATAATATGTTGTTCAATTTTTGCTGAGTTTTAAGTATTCATTCAGAAAAATATGAACTTATTAAGCATTTTAAGGATCCTGAGAAATGTATTAATATAGATATAAAACAAGATTTCTAGAAAGCCACTTCTCTTTTGTTTTTGGCCAGAGTTCCCTGTCAGCAAATGTAGGGGTGAGCCACCTCACAGTGAAGTAATGATGCCTTTTGTTCTTGGCACACGAGGATTTAGTTATTCATATTTCTCTGTGGTTCATAGCCTAAAGTTAGTCTAGCATCCACATGTTCCTGGCATCTCCAGCTCAGGAACCAAAGCCCTGTCACAGCCTGACCTGTGTGGCATGTTTTCCTATGCTTCTTACTAAATACCTTCAGATTGCAGTCTCTTTGAGATTTCATTAGATGGTGTGTATCAGCCCTTCAGGTACAGTGTGCCTTCATTTGAGAAATGTTGGATCTTTTGTTCATTTTTAATTGGACTTTTTGCTTTCTTTTTTACTACTGAGTTATTTGAGTTCATTATATATTTTGGATATCAATCTCTGATCAGAGGTGTATGTTGCATTTTTTTTCTTCCTTTCCCTTTATTTCGTTGATTTTTTTTCTTGGCTATACAGAAGTTTTCTAATTTGGCATAAGCCTGTTTATTTTTGCTTTGGGGTTCATATCTAAACAATTATTGCTCAGACCAATGTTATAGAGCTTTCCCCTGTCTTCTTTTAGGAGTTTTATTGTATCAGGATACTAATCCATTCTTAGTTGATTTTTGTATATGGTGTGAGATGAAGGTAAGACATGGAAAGGGGTAACAAGTATATGAAAAAAGAAGACATACAAAGTGGGAACAGTACAGTGAAAAGTGTTCCAAAGCATTTAATCATCAGAGCAATGTAACTTAAAGTCACAATGAGATGTTACCGTAGACTTGCTAGAATGGCTATCATCAAAAAAGGTAAATATTGGCAATCTGGAGAAAAGAGAAAACTTGCACACTGTTAGTGATGATGTAAATTAGTATAGTTATAATGGAAAAGAGGATGGAGTTTCCTTAAGAAATTAAAAATAGAACTACAATGTGATCCAGCAATCCCAATACTGGATACAAATCCAAAGAACAGAAATCAGTATGAGGAAGGGGTAACTGTATTCTCATGTCCACTGCAGCACCTTCCACAGTAGCCAAGATATGGAATCAACCTTAGTGTCATCAGTTAATAAACTGATGAAGAATTGTGGTATATACACAATGGAATACTATTCAGACTTCAAAAGGAATGACATCTTGTCATTTGTGACAACATGGATGAATCTAGAGGAATTGTGCTAAGTAAAATAAGCCCAGCACAGAAGGACAATGGTATATAAAAATCACTTATATCATTTAAGAAAGTTGAACTTATAGAAGTAAAGAGTAGAATGGTCACTCCACTCAAACCAAGGGTCAAAAAGAAACCAACAACAATAAAAAAGAAATAAAGATGTAATTTTAAACCAAAAAGAAGGGACTAGTAAGTACCGAATCCTACCTGGATGCCCACAAATGCAGTAGCTGAGCTCTGTTTACCTTTGGCATTTTCAATTTTTAGATGGACTTGTCACATCCGTTGCTAGAATTAGTAAGTGACTGGAATGATTATAAGAAAAATTTTAAGATCTATGTCATCAATATTTTTGGTAATGCAAATTGAGAGACTAGATTTCTCACTTAAAAGTGCATTGCTTCCCCTAATAATTTTTCCTTAAAATATATATTTGTAATATATGGGTATCCACAAACACTTCAGTGGATTTACACATTAGTAAACTTAGGTTTTAGCATCACTGTTGCCATGTGGCTTTTCATCAGGCTTTCCCCTATTCAAAACTATTTGTTTTCCCTATTTTCTATGTTATCAATCCTTGTCTCCTTTGTTTGGTTGTCAATCCTTTCTTCAACTGTATCCCATGATCCATCTAATAATACATTTTTTTAGTATCCAACATGTACACTCTATTCAACCAAGCACGTATTCAAATATGCCAATACTTCAGACAACTGTTTTAAATTATAGATGGAACACTCTCAAATATGCCAGTTATTAGACACTCAACCTTCCAATTAAGTATTTGTTTGGATACTTAGGTATACATTATATCAATTTGTAAAATAATTCCATTCTTTTTTTCCAATGGTGCTGGGGTTTGCACTCAGGCCTTGTGCTTGTTAGGCAGGTTCTCTCCCACTTGAGCCATGCTCTCAACACTTTCTTCTTCAGTTATTTTTTAAATAGCATCTCATGTTTATGCTCAGATAGGACTGGACCTCCATCCTCCTATTTTTGCTTCCCAGATAGCTGGGATGTCAGGTGCACGCCACAATGCCCAACTTTTCATTGGTTGAAATGGAGGTCTCAAGAACCTTTCATCTAGACTGGTCTGAAACCATGATCCTCCTTATCTCTGCCTCTTGAGTAGCTAGGATTATAGGCGTGAACCACCGTAGTCATCTATTCTTTATCTCCTATTTGTCACCGTATTTCCTAGTAACTGTTCTGTAAACATAAGTGGCTATGTAATGAATAGCTAGGCATGAAGTTCAGAAAGAGCACTGATTATGCCATTTCTTGGGATGACTTGGAAGAAAGCAACTCCACAACCAATTGGATCTTTGAGAATTCAAGGCTGGGGAAGTAAAAAGCAACAGCCTGTAATAACTTAGGATCTTAAGTTGTTTTGATTCCATTACTCAATGAGTTATTTTTAAAAGATTGTTGAATGGAATTGAATATTCCCTTATTTTCAACCCAGATGTGAAAGAAAATAGTAAAATAGTGAAACATTCATGAAATATATGTCTAAGATGAATTTTTAAAAATTGTATTTTCATTCTGAAAGGCAGGTTGAAATTTATAATGAATGCCTATAGAATTTAAATATGTAAAATTGTAAGTAAAATACATGAATGTGAAATGCATTTGTTAAAATATTTATACAATTTTGCAAACCTAAGCATATATATAATATATATATATATATTTATACAGAATTCTTTACACAGACCTATTCAGACAGACAGCACCCTTTAAACTTTTTTATATTTTTATCTCAAGTGAGAAAAACCAAAGTGAAATAGGTCATTTCTTTCCATGGTGGAGCTGATGGCTGGCTGCAAGCTGTGACCAAATGATCTCTCTTTGAGGCCAGAAAAGAAATATGAACATGGGCTTAGTTTTCCTTCTGTGTATTTTCAAAAGTTCATTAATAATTCTCCTTTCATTTTGATGAGAGTTAACTTTTAGAACCATTTCTTTTATACAAAAAAGGACTAAGAGAAGAGCTCTTCATCTTTTCATGATGACATAAATTTTCCTGTGGAATTGCTAAAAATCTTATAGAACAGTTGTGTGCTTAGAGAAAATATGGGAACTCAGAATCCTGTAGTTAAAACAGCTCCAGTTACCTTTATAAATCTTATCCCCTGAAGAGAGGAAATTTATTCCAAAAGTTGGAAACTTTTAGTTAAAACTAATTTTTTTCTGCTCAAAGTTATTAATTGAGCCTATTAAACCAAAATTCTCTCTTTTTTAATAGAGAAGAACATAAACAATACAGACTTCCCTAACAGAAACAATAGTTACAAATAAAGAGTTATAAATAAAGTCTTTATTCATAATTTCTAATTATTATTGGTGCTAACACGTTATGAAAAAGTCTTTGTATGTATCAACTCATTTAAGCTTTTTAACAATCCTATATGGTAAATACCATTGTTATCAACATTTTCTGAAGAGAGGACTGAAGTTTAAATTTCCTAAATGTTATAGTAATGGGAAATACAAAATTCATACACTGATATTCTAATTCCCAGGCCAGTAACTTTAATCACTCTTCTATTCTGGATATCAGGCATAAAACAACCTTGCCTACCAGCTTGTTCTCAGCTGGAGTTAAGAATCTCCCTTGAGTGGGCAGTTACATAGTGATAGTCCAGAAAGAAGCTCTATGCTGTGTGTGCTTTTTTTGTTTTGTTTTGTTTTGCACAGGGAAAGAATTCTGTCCCTCAGGAAGGATGAGCTACACCTGACAAGTAGATATCACATTACCTCTTATCACCAGACAGCCCTCGCCATCAGCTTGGCTAGGCTCTTTTGGGAATTGATGTGTCTCTCACTGAGTTAGCTAATCTTGAGAATATGAATGTTTGCATTAAGTTGTTCATTTCTCCTTGTCTTTTAGCTTAATGAGGGGAACTTGAGCTATTTTCCCAACTTAGATTCATGTCCCAGTGTTCTCAATCACTGAGCAATAAACTGTACTTTCTAAAGTAGATATAAGGTTAGTTCAAAAATCTTTTTTTTGAAAAGGAAGCAAATAAAATCAAAATGCTATCTACATTTTTGTTCTTTTCCCTTCCATCAAACATAGGTCCTGAAGATAAGGAAGTTGCACTAGACTACCAAATATGGCCTGCAAAAATATATCTTAAAATGAGAAAATTTCATGGATACTTATTTTATTCTTTGAATGGTTTCAATATGGATCATTGGAAGATCCCAGTGTGATCCCTTGCTTTTGTGTAAATAGCTATAAGGTTGACCTAAATGAGAATATTTTAGATAAAAAGTCATATTGTGCTGGAAAATTTAAAAAAATAGGGGTTTTGGAGTTTGCTAACTGTGCCTGGAGGTATGTATGTGCACATGGTGGGACGAATGACTTCGCAATAAAATATTGGAGAAAGGAAGGAGACTCAACAACATGCCTGGACTTCTGGGAGATGTGAGCAATGAAATTTCTGTCAGCAGTGAGTGGCTGATAAATTTCTAGGAAGGGTAACCCTCTGTTATTCTTTACTGAGATGAATGTACTCACTATCTTTGATGGTGCTCTGGGAAGGCACTCTGGATTTCAGATGTTGTTCAACAGCATAGCAAACAGAGGCCCAAGGCTAAGCTTAGAGCAGCCTGGCATGAGAGGAAGAGCAGACTGAAGGTGGACTGAGCGAGGCAGATGAGACAAATCCTCCCTCCTCTCAAGTTTCAGAAAAAGATCATTCACCAAGGAGAAAAGAAATCTTTTGTTACTGTTGGGGATGAAGCTTGGGCTACTCTATTTGGATGTCAAAGGATAACATCTATTTTGCTTTATCATGTCTGCATAGCCCATTTTAACCTTTCCCATCTGTAGGGGCTCAAATGTAGTGCTTTAAACACATGCACTCCATCAGTTGTATCACTATTACTATTTCTAGTGTGTCATTATATGGAGTATGGCAAAGAACTCTTCATTGCACCCCTGCAGATTTGGGCCATAGCTACTGGTCTCCCTGAAAGTGACACCTTTGTCTTCTTGTCCTGGAATAGTTTGCTGTACTTAGTTTTCTGTTCTAAACATCTCTGCCCTTTACTGTCACCAAGAGTGACTTTATAGCCAACTTCAGCTTTTTGGGGCCAAAAACCAGACTTCCAGGCTAAGCATGTACTGAAAGAAGTTATTGACTTTGTTGCTTGCTGTAGTGGTTCACTGGAAAACTCCTCCAATTTCCTGTTACCAGTTACAGCCCACTCATGATCTCAAAGCACCCTAGTCAGCTGACTGCCTCAGCAGGAAGCATAGTCTTCTCCCCTCTTCTGTGTATTTGTATCTTTTGTTCTTTTTCTTTGTGAGGAATCGCCTTTTCTGGGTTTGTCTTTCTCCAATGTTTAATCTAAAGTGTCTTTTCTCTACTATTTTTTATCTTATGCCTGGTTTACTTTCTTCATTAGAAGTTACCATTAAATCAGAATTATTTTGTTAGTTTACTGCTTTAAAGTTTATCAATTGTATATTTACTAAAATGCAAGCTTCTTGAGGTCAAAGATCTCTTCTTGTGTCATACTTTATCCCCATTCATCGATGGCCAACACATGGTAAATGCTTAATAAATTCATGAGTGAATAAAACATTCTCTGTTTTTAACTTCCTTAGGCTTTTTGTAATTCTATTCCTAAAGTATGTGAACTGTGGCTAGGTTTCTCATCTTGAGAAATTGCTCAAAAAGAGATACATTATTTAAATGAAATATTATTGTCAAAAGAAAGAAATTTGTAAAACACAGCAAGATATATCATTCAATGGGTAGGTGAGGATTTTGAAATACATATTAGATTATAGTTTTTTATACTTTTTCTTAAAGAAAAGTTGGCTAACAAGAAAACAAAACTCCTGGAGTAAATAAAACTGGACTAGTAAATATATATTTCAGAACCTTACAGTGTGGCTTCAGAATAGGTATTATTAATAATTAATCAAAGATCTGACATTATTTAATAGTAGACAGAGGTAAGGTACCATCTTCTTGGGGTCCAGAAAGTTTTCTCTATTTTTGTTCTATTTTTTAAAAATATGTTTTGATTCCCAGTGATCAATAAAAATTCATCTAGAATACACACAGTAACAAAGATCCCATAGTTCTTCCTTTCTTTTTTGGTCGTCCTTTTGACCAAATAAATTGGTTTTCTTTGGATCAAGTTACTCAATAGCAGAAAGTCAAATGGTTACACATGTAATAAATGAATGAATGAATGAATGAATAAATAAATAAATCATATTTAAAAATATGATTTATTTATTAAAAAAATAAAAAATATGATTTATTTATTTAAAAAAATAAATAAATCATAGCAAATACGAACAAAGGTGTAGAAATTTTAGAAGGCTTGATGAGTTTTCTCTTTTAGTTTTAGTATACTAGGTTGTCTCATTATGTTGGCACTTTGGATTGTATGAAAATTAAATAATCATAATTATTCATGATAAAAAATAAGGAGAATGAGTTTTCAAAAGTGAAGCTCAAACTCAAGTCTTTAAACCATCACAAATCATTCATCAACACAGAAAGCCATGAGTTTATATTCAACAGCTGAACTGTTGGAACATTCTGTAACAAACAATGGGTAAGTGGAAATAGTAGAAACAGGCAAATTTCATGCTTTCAGGTATAATTTTAACAACTGAGGGTCTAAGGGAAGCATTGTCTTCAATCCTGTGGTTAGAAAACGACTATACTATTGTCATGACAACTCTTTTTACCTGTTTCCAAAACTTCAGACACTGCACATATTTGTCTGTTATCTTTTAACTAAGTCAACAATGTTTGTACTTAAGAATATTTAATTAACTGATCTTACCAAAATTAACTAATTTGTGAGATGTGAGAAAGACACTTTATAATAAGAATAGGTTTTCAAAAACAAAGAAATTTGCAATCTGGATATGGACAATAAAATTAAGTCTAGTGTTTGTTAAAAGACAATGAGACTTATTTAGATGATATGCAAACAAAAAGAAACTTTTTTCTATATTCATAAGAATGGCCTGATATAAATGTTAATTATTTTTTTTTGTGATCCAAACAACTTTTTTTAAATTTTATTATTCATATGTGCATACAAGGCTTGGGTCATTTCTCCCCCCTGCCCCCACCCCCTCCCTTACCACCCACTCTGCCCCCTCCCTCTCCTCCCTACCCCCTCAATACCCAGCAGAAACTATTTTGCCCTTATTTCTAATTTTGTTGTAGAGAGAGTATAAGCAATAATAGGAAGGAACAAGGGTTTTTGCTGGTTGAGATAAGGATAGCTATACAGGGCATTGACTCACATTAATTTCCTGTGCATGTGTGTTATCTTCTAGGTTAATTCTTTTTGATCTCACCTTTTCTCTAGTTCCTGGTCTACTTTTCCTATTGGCCTCAGTTGCTTTTAAGGTATCTGCTTTAGTTTCTCTGTGTTAAGGGCAACAAATGCTAGCTAATTTTTTAGGTGTCTTACCTATCCTCACCCCTCCCTTGTGTGCTCTCGCTTTTATCATGTGCTGAAAGTCCAATCCCACTGTGTGTTTGCCCTTGATCTAATGTCCACATATGAGGGAGAACATACGATTTTTGATCTTTTGGGCCAGGCTAACCTTACTCAGAATGATGTTCTCCAATTCCATCCATTTACCAGCAAATGATAACATTTCATTCTTCTTCATGGCTGCATAAAATTCCATTGTGTATAGATACCACATTTTCTTAATCCATTCGTCAGTGGTGGTGCATCTTGGTTGTTTCCATAACTTGGCTATTGTGAATAGTGCTGCAATAAACATGAGTGTGCAGGTGCCTCTGGAGTAACCTGTGTCACAGTCTTTTGGGTATATCCCCAGAGTGGTATTAAATGTTAACTATTTATATAAGTACTTGAAATGATAAATGAGCAAAAAAGCTAAATGAGTCATCTTAGAATATATTTCAATAGTTTAATATTGGTGGTTTTTGATAAATCACAATATACAAAACTTTACCTATTTGAAATAAAAGTCAACAATTTGAATATTACAAAAATTAAAGTGCCCTGAATTATAAGGGTGTCCAGAGTCCTGTGAACTAGTTCTGTGAACAAATGAGCCATTATATTTTTACTTAAAAGAGTGGTTTTTAGAAACACTAAGTTAACCTAGGTGGTGAATTATTTTCAAGTAGTACAAGGAGTTTTAAGAGTTAAGTGACTTTTTGATTGTGTCATGTAAGAAAGCACAAAAAAGTTGATATTCAGAGGGAATATTCTAGTCTTTGCTTTGAAATGTAGTTTCTTTGGACTGCTCAAGCGTCACAATCCCACTAGGATTCTATGGTTTCCAATTGGTTTAGAGTTAGAATGATCTACTGTCCAGGTTTCAACCCTGAAAAGGCCCACGCTCAAGGAAATGTGTAAAACTAGTTGTTTGGCCATGCAAACTTGACTTCAAACACAGTCAAGTTTATCTTATGGGCATACTTTCTTCTTTATTCTTATCACTTGCTACCTTCTTCCTACCAACATTTTCATATGCTTTTGGTATTCTTTGGTTAGTTGAAATCATTCATTGTGGCATCTGATTTAGGAAGCAACCTTGGTTTAGTAATATCTTATTTCCTACAGTCACATTAAAACTTCTCTCTTTGCCATGGGATCCTAGTCTCGATGAGAGGATTGTTGTGCTGGGTGTGGTTACATGTGGCATTTACAAAGGCTCTTACAATGTATCAAATATATCATACTTGAATTCCCCCCTCCAATTCTCTCCCCTACGCAACCCCCCCATTCCTGGAACAATTTCAATGGGTATCATTACATACATGTACATAATTGTTTGCACCATATTCATCCTCCTACCCCTTTCCTGGCCACCTTCCAACTCCCACCAGTGCCAACTGCCCCCTACCTCATCCCACCCCCTCCAGGACCTGTTCCGCCCTCTTGTTCTCTGATTTTGTAGAAGAAAAAAACATAAAAGGTGGTGTTTAGATAGTTTGAGATAATGATAGCTACACAAGGAATTTCATTGTGTCCTCCCATGCATATGTGTATTACAGCTTCAGTAATATACATGTTACTGGAGGCTCCTCTTCCAGTCCTCTTTACTCCTCTTTAGTCTGCTTTCCATGGTGGCCCTGGCCAGTTTAAAATCTCTATATTCATTCCTGTGCAGTGAGCACATCAACCTCATTCAAATTTTTAGTTTCCTTCCCTTGCACTATATCTCCCATGAGCGTCGTTCCCTCAGTGTGACCCAATCCTATAATATTATTGCACTTGTTTTAGGACTATAATCTGCATATGAGGGAGAACATGGACTTTGGCCCTCTGAATCTGGCTAACTTCACTTAAGATGATGTTCTCCAGTTTCATCCATTTACCTGAGAATGACAAAATTTTATTCCTTTGTTGCTGAGTAAAATTCCATTGTATATAAACACTTCATTTTCTTAATCCATTCATTGATAGTGGCACATCTTGGCTATTTCCATTGCTTGGCTATTGTGAATAGTGCTGCAATAATGCCTTTGTAATAAACTGACTCACATTCCTTCAGGTATATTCCTAGGAATGATATTGCTGGGTCATATGGCAGATCTATTCCAAGATTTTTAAGGAGCATCCATACTGTTTTCCATAGTAGTTATACTAGCATACATTCCCACAACAGCGTATGAGGGTTCCTTTTCCTCCACATCCTCACCAGCATTTATTGTTGATGGTGTTCTTGGTGGTAACTATACTAACAGGAGTGAGATGCAATCTTAATGTGGTTTTGATTTGCATTTTCTTTATGGCCAGGGATGGTGAACATTTTTTCATGTGCTTTTAGCCATTTGGATTTCTTCCTTTGAGAAAGTTCTGATCAGTTAAGTTGCCCATTTCTTTATTGGGTCATTGATTTGGGGGGAGTTTAGGTTTTTGAGGTCCCTGTGTATTCTAGTTATCAGTCCTTTGTCTTATGTATAGCTAGCAAAGATTTTCTCCTATTTTGTGGGTGGCCTTTTTAATTTAGAGACCGTTCATTTTGTTGTGCAGAAACTATTTAACTTCATGTAGTCCCATTTGTCAGTCCTTTCTCTTAGTTACTGAGCCACCTCTGTTCTACTGAGGAAGTCCTTGCCTATACCTTGCTTCCAATATATTCCCTGCTTTTTCCTGTACTAGCTTCAAGGCTTTGGGTCTAATATTAAGGTCCACAATCCACTTTAAGTTGATACTTGTACAGGATAACAAACATGGATCTAGTTTCAGTTTTCTGCAGGCAGATATCCAATTTTCCCAGCAACATTTGTTGAAGAGGCTGTGTTTTCTCAATCATATGTTTTAGGCAACTTTGTTGAAAATTAGGTGGACATGGCTACTTGGATTCATATCTGGGTCCTCTATTCTGTTGCACTGGTCATCATATCTGCTTTGTGCAGTACCATGCTGTTTTTATTGCTATGGCTCTGTAGTGTAGTTTGAATTCAGGTATTGTGATACCTCCAGCATTGCTGTTTCTGCTGAGTATTGCCTTGGCTATTCATGATCTTTTGTGTTTTCAAATGAACTTTAGGTGATTTTTCAATCTCTGTGATTAGTGTCATTGGGATTTTGATGGGAATTGTGTTGAACATGTAGATTGCTTTTGGTGGTATAGCCATTTTTACTATGTTGATTCTGACAATCCATGAGCACAGGAGTCCATCCTCTGTAGTCTTCAATTTCTTTCTTCAGTGGTTTATAGATTTTCTTGTAGAAGACATTCACATCCTTTGTTAAGATTATTCCTAAGTATTTGGTTTTTTTTGAAGCTATTGCAAATGGAATTATTTTCCTGTATTCTTTCTCAAGCTGTTCATTGTTGGTGTATCGAAAGGCTACTGATTTTTGTAAGTTGATTTTGTATCCTGCTACACTGCTAAAGCTGTTTATGGTCTAGGAGTTTTTTGGTGGAGTTTTTCAGATCTTTTAGGTATAAGATCATGTCATCTGTGAATAGAGATAGTTTGACTTCTTCTTTACCTATTTGTATTTATTTCTACTTCATACCTTATTGCTCTGACTAGGAGTTCCAAGACTATGTTTAGTAGGAGTGAAGAGAATGGGCACCCTTGTCTGATTCCTGACATTAGGGGAAATGGTTTCAGTTTTTCCCCATTAAGTATGATGTTGGCTGTTGGTTTGTCACATACAGTCTTTATTATGTTGAGGCATATTCCTTCTATTCCTGAATTGAAATGATGTTAAATTTCATCAAAGGCTTTTTCTGTATCTATTGAGATGATCAGGTGGTTTTTGTCTTTGCTTCTATTAATGTGCTGTATTACATTTAATGATTTGCATATGTTGAACCACCCCTGCATACCTGGGATGAAGCCAACTTGGTCATGTTGAATAATCTTTCTGATTGTTGTTGGAATTGGTTTGCCATTATTTTATTGAGGAGTTTTGCATCAATGTTCATTAAGGAGACTAGCCTGTAGCTCTCTCTTTTCAATTTGTCCTTGTCCAATTTTGGGATGAGTATAATACTTGCTTCATAGAATGAGGTGGGCAGTGTTCCATCCCCTTCTATTTTGTGGAAAAGTTTAAGGAGTGTTGGTATTAGTTCTTCTTTAAAGACCTGGCAGTATTCAGCAGAGAATATGTCAGGTCCTAGACTTTTTGTTTTTGGGAGACTCTTTATTGCTGCTTCAATTTCATTGTGTATTATAGATCTGTTTAGGTGATTAATGTCCTCTTGGTTCAGTTTTGGATGATCATATGTATCTACAAATCCTCCATTTCTTCAAGATTTTCCAATTTATTGGAATATAGGTTCTCAAAGTAGTCTGTGATGCTTCCCTGAATTTCCTTGGTGTTTGTTGTTATCTCCCCTTTTTTGCTTCTAATTTTATTAATTTGGATCTTTTCCTTACTCATTTTAGTGAGATTTGCCAGGGGTTCGTCAATCTTTTTTATTTTTTCAAAGAACCAGCTTTTGTTTCATTGATTCCTTGTACAGTTTTTTTTTTTTTTTTTGGTCTCTATTTCGTTGATTTTGGCCCTTATTTTTATTATTTCTCTCCTTCTACTTGTTTTGGGTTTATCTTGTTCTTGTTTTTCAAGTTCTTTGAGATGTAACATTAGGTTGTTTATTTGAGATTTTCTGTGTTTTTAATATAAGCACTCACTGCTATAAATGTTCCTCTTAGGATTACCATTGCTTTGTCCCACAGGTTCTGATAGGTTGTGTTTTCATTTTCATTAAATTCCAGGAAATTTTTGATTTCCTCCCTTATTTCTTCTATGACCCACTGATCATAGTGTAGTGTGTCATTCAGCCTCCAATTATTTGAGTATTTTCTTCTGCTGCTTTTGTTGTTGAGCTCTAGTTTTATTACATTATCAGATAATATGTAGGGGGTGATTTCAATTTTCTTATATATGTGGAGACTTGCTTTGTGCCCTAAGATATGATCTATTTTGGAGAAAATTCCATGGGCTGCTGAGAAGAATGTATATTGTGCTGTTTCAGGATGGAATACTCACTCTGTAGACATGTGTCAGTTCCATTAGCTCTATAGTATCATTTAGTTCTAGGATTTCTTTTTGTTGATTTTTTTGTCTGGATGACCTACCTATTGTTGATAGAGGGGTATTGAAGTCTCCCAGTATCACTGCATTGGAGTCTATATGTGGTTTTAAGTCCTTTAGTGCATGTTTAATGAAGTTGGGTGCACTGACATTGGGTGCATGTAAGTGATAATTTTTATTTCCTCTTGATGAATTATCCCTTTTGTTAGTATGTAGTGGTCATCTTTATCTCTTCTGAGTAATTTAAGTTTGAAGTCTATTGTATCTGATAAAAATATTGCTACTCCTGCCTGTTTTTTGTGGGCTATTAGCTTGGTATAGTGTCTTCCTGCCTTTCACCCTAAGCCAGTGTTTGTTTCTGTCAATAAGATGGGTCTCTTGTAAACAACACATTGTTGGGTCTTCCTTTTTAATCCAGTTTCCAAAGTGGTGTCTTTTAATGAGGGAGTTGAGTCCACTAACATTCAGTGTTAGTATTGAGAGGTATGTGGTAGTTCCTGCCATTTAGTTGTTTTTGTTGTCTAAGGATTTGAGTGTGTGTAGCCAATTCAATGGTACTCTCGGAGGCTTGTCTGATCTTCTTATGAGGCTTAATACTTTCCATCCTTTTGTGGTTGTTTGTTTTTGTCTTCTGTGTGTAGGATTCCTTATAAAATCTTCTGTAGTGGTGTCTTGGTGGTCATATATTGTTTTAGTTTTTGTTTATCATGGAAGACTTTTATTCTTCCATTAATTTTGAATGATAGTATCCTAGGACTGAGATTGTTTTCTTTCAGGACTTGAAATACCTCATACTATGTCCTTCTTGCTTTTAAGGTTTCAGTTGGGAAGTCTCCTGTTATTTTGATGGGTTTACCTTTATATGATATTTGTTTTCTGTCTCTTATAGGCTTCAATATTCTTTCTCTGTTCTCTGTGCTAGCTGTTTTAATGATAATATGCCGTGGAGAGGTTCTATTTTGGTCAAGCCTGCTTGGTGTACTGGAGCCTTCCTGTACTCGAATGGACAGCTCTTTCTCAAGATTTGGGAAATTTTCTGGTATTATTTTGTTGAATACATTACATATCTCTTTGACTTGCACCTCTTCTCTTTCTTTGATGCCCATGTTTAGTAGGTTTGGTCTTTTGATGGAGTCGCTGAGTTCTTGCATGTTCCTTTTGCAGCTTTTGAGTCTTCTGAGAGTTCTTCTGCTTTTTCTTTAATATCTGTTTTGTCTTCATGTCCTGAGATTCTGTCTTCCACTTGTTCTAGTTTGCTGGAGTGGCTTTACCCTGTATTTTTTATTTGATTTAAGAAATTTTTTATTTCCAGGGTTTCTGTTTGATTCTTTTTTCTGAGGTTTTCCATATTTTTTTAAAATTCCTCTTTCACATCTTGTGTTATCTTCTTTATTTCATCTGTATTCTTTTTTTATATTCTCCTTTGTTTCACTTTGAAGTTTGTTCAAGTTTATTTAGTTGTTTTGTGTCTTTTATTTGTGGTGTCTTGGTATTTCTTGAGTGCATCTTGTATGTTCTGGTTAACCATGTCTTGTAGCTTCTCCATGAGTTTCTCAGTGATTTTTTTCATAAGTTCCTCTTTGAGAAATTTTTTGTGGGAGTCACTGAGCTCATTGGTGATATATATTATTGTTCTGTTGGGGTTGGGAACAGGGTATTCATTTTCTTCATTTCCCACTAAATCCTCTGTTGAATTGTTGTTCTTTTGGGGGATAGGATCATCTAGCCTCCTTCTTTTCCCCATGCTTTTATGATGAGTTGTGCTTCTATGTTGTTGAGTGACTAACTGGAGATTTTAATCACCTGTTATCTTTCCCTTGACTTAATTACAGTGGTATGACTGGTTTAGTCATTAGCTAGGTTGATGTGCTATTTCTGTTCCCTGTCCAGGCAGTATAAATTAGCAATAGCAAATTCACTGATTTAATATCCAGACCAGTTATTAACAAAATACGTAGTGAGCCCCTTGGTGATATTATCGATATACCATGGATACTGGGGGAGGAAACGGTTGTTTGGGTAGAGGTAGATACTTAGCTATTGAAGGAGCTGGTGCTAGAGGAAGGGGCAGGAAGGAGGGATGAGGTGAGGGAGGGGTGTGAGGAGTGGGGGGTTCTAGGGTACTAAGATCCTAGTGTGTGTTGAGGTATAGTTCAGTTATTGTGGAAGAAGGTGCTATTGTCAGGGATTGCTGAGGGGTAGGAAGAACGGGTAATGCATAAATTTGTTATAGTAGACTATTCAGTGGGTGGTGCATTTTGAGTAGGTTGATGTAGTCAGGGGAGAAGGAGGGGGAGGAGAGGAAGAGGAGAAAGGGAAAAAGAAGGGGGAAAAGATGGAAAGAGATGAGAAAGAAAATAATGGGGTAGAGAAAGGAAATTGGGGCAATAGAGGGCTGTGCGAGTTAGTGTTAAGACAGAATGGAGAAGAAGGATGTTAGCAAACAGTAAGATGAAAGCAAAAGTGAAAAAAATAAAAGTTAAAATTAAAAATTAAAAAAAATATATATATGTACAGTTCAATCAATGTTTTGGGCTCTTTCCTCTGATTTCAGGTGGAGGTGGTGGTACTTTTAGTTTTTATAGGGGCTTTGGCCAAGACTATTCCTTCTTAAGGCTGGTATGTTGGGTTTTGTGGCAATGTGTTGCTCTTCCCTATAGAACAGCTTTGTGGGAGGGGCTCAACTCTGGATGTTTAAGCCTGGGGTTTCTTAGTGGAGTGGGGCAGGCAGGTTCTCAGAATTGGTCCCATGAGGTATTAGTAAATGAGCAGTCACCAGCCCATTCCACACACAGGGCAAGCTTGTGAGTTAGAAGCGAGCTTTTCTCTTGGTGAGATTGTCAGTTTCAGCTTGTTCCCAGTTTCTCTAAGGTGGTGCAGTGCCTGGCTTTCCCCACAGGAGCTGTTGAGTAGCTCCACCCCCATACAGGCCTTTTCATCTCTGTATTTTGCCCCTCTCCCCAGACAGAGGGGACATATTTCCTTCTTGTATTTGGCCATTAGTAGATTTGCTTGGTTGAAAACAGATCAGCTACAGGGCAGTGCAGGCAGGCAGCAGACAGAGGTTTTGTGTCTGGTGGGTCCTGGTGTTCCCAGATGCTTGCAGCAGCTCTGTTTCTGCAGTTCTCTGTGTTGCATTATTGTTGGTGAAGTTTCAGACACTCTAAGATGGAGAATCTGTGCAGATGGGTGGCAGTTGGAGGTTTTATGTCTATAGGTATTACTGTCCAGGTACTCTCAGATGCTTGCAGGTCTCTGCCATTCTCTGTGTTGGGTTTTAGCTTTACCAACCCATGAGGGAGGGAATTAAGAGAGAGAGAAAAATAAAAGGAAAAAAAAAAAAAGTCTGGGGCTATATGATCCTGCTCTCAACTGTTTTCAGCTGGATGAAAAGACAGGCAGGTTGGCAGCAGCTGCCTGACCCTGTGTTGGGCTGTTATACACTTTAAAAAACTAATTTAAAGGTTCTGTCAGTGAATACTATGTGCCCCCTGCATTGGTGGTACCTTGTTTGGTAGAAAAAGCAGTACTACCCTATCCTCGCTGCCATGAAAATCTGGACTAATTGTTTGAAATTGTGCAGGTCAAGATCCCCGGGTCTGTTGGCTATTCACCATCTTGATTTTTTTTCCAAAAACAAAGCCTTATAAATGGATATAGGAGAAAATAAATGAATGCATTGAGTGTGTGGTGAGATTTTTTTAAAGCAGAATGTAAGAGGCCCCAAATAGAAGTTATTTTGAATATAGAAGCTGTATACACAGACATATTATTAGTGACAGTGTGCAGGTATAGAACTTAAAGATATTTGAGCAATAGAATATCCCCTCTTTTGACTACATGTCTTTGGAGAAGTTAAAGAGAAAATAAGTTTGCTGAATTTTCTAAGGTTAGGAATTTGGCATTCTGGTTTGCATGTGTATCTTGAGTAGAATGTATTGTGTTGGTTGTAAAATTTGAATTAATGTATACATATCTACTTTTCTCATTCTTATATCTTAGGAAATGCTTTCAGTCAAAACATTGTCCCCAAAAGATTCAGATGTTTGGTTAACTCTAAGAAACTTGGAAATAAGTTCATTTTAGTAGAGACAATTTCAAGTTAGTTCTCAAGAAGATAAATTAGTGTGAGAAACCTTACTTGTGTGGTTTTCTTTCTGCACTTTCTTCATGCCTTATTCACATCAGATACCATGTTAGAACTCTTAAAAGGAATTCAACAGCAAAATACATATTAAACATTATTTCATTATGCTCTGTGATATTTTGCAAGTTTAAGGTAGTATGAGCAGGTAACTAATGTCAGGTTGTACAATAAAATGCAAGGTAGTGACTGAGTCAAGTAAAACTAAACTGTTGATCAATTAAACGATGAAACCAACATCTCGTATGAGAGCAGGACTCCTGAATGGTGAGGTCCTGCATCATATAAAAATTAGGGAAATGTATTATTTTGCCATTTAAACTATTTCTGAAGCAGAAGACCTTGGTTACATTGGCCCCTTAGTCTTTCTATAGTCACCTGAGATATAAGCACTGTTGAGGAAATGTTACTTTATGATTCTTTATGGGGATATTTTTAATCTTAGATATCTAGGCTACTACAGCACAGGTGATATTCAGGTGTAAATATGCATATATACCCATTATATATATGTATATATATATATATTTATTGATACAGACATTCATTTAATCTGCCTGGTCTTCTAATTAGGACCCTAAACTTAAGTTTCAGGCATAGAAGCTATCATTGGCACCATAATGCTGTTCAGAAAGTATCAATAACATTGAAAAAATGCTGTGCTTTCATTTTTAAGTTTTAGCAAGAGTTTATTTAGTATAACAGGATAAACTAGAGAGAAATGGGTGGAGGTAGGGAGAAATATTCTGTTATCCATGCAGGAAATGGAAGTAAAGACTGCAGAAAATGCTGTGCTTAGAATTTTAAAAAGTACACAATATGTGAAGTATAAGCAAAAAAAAATTGTCAAACATCAAAGTCCTTCAAAATATTATTCTTTATGCATTGTGAAATTTTGTTGCATTATATTTTCATTATTCAATTTAACTAGGTATTTAATCACTTTTAAATTCTTTAGTATATCAAGGTCTTCCAGGGAAAAAAAAGAGAAATGGAATGCCAAGTAGAGAATTAAAATACAATCCTCAAAAGAATCAGCTTCCTAATCCATTTTAAGTATTAGTAGAAGTAGAGAAGGGAGCCCTTTCAAAGCATGCCAAATAGAACCCAGCAACTCTGATAGTGTGCATTCATATAAAAATTAGTGCTAACTTTTTATTTTGACAATCTTAAAAAATCTATATAGATAAATTTGAGGTACATGGTGTAATAATATGCTAATTATATCAAATATAAAGTCTTTATCATATTCAAAACCACACTCAACTTTCTTTTGAACTAGGATTTCGTAGAAGTAGATTATAGCAGTCTTTTAGGAAACCACTCTGCTACACATTTATAAGGCATTTTGCTTATTACCTGGCACTTGGTTCTCTTTGAAATGTTTTACATATTGATTTTGTATTGATTTCCCCTCTCACCACCTCCCAAGATTTTTCTCAGGTAGATAGGCTGAGTTTGTATGTCAAAAATTTCAAGAGTCATTCCTTCAGGCTATCAACAAATAAGCATATATGACAGAACACTGGGAAGCAATTGTTTCATCATGAGGACCAGATTGTGAGTTCCATCTGCCTTCAAATCTAATTGCCCTTGAACTTTGTTATATTACCTTATTACATTCCCTGCCCCCGTTCACATATTCATCTTCCTTCATCCAACACTACCCACTCCCTTCCTCTTACCAAATAATATTAATGAGACAAGAACCAGGTAGAGATAAATGTGAAGACATACTTGCAATAGATGCAGGTATAGGTGTAGAGATACTCTTGCTGCTCATATAGCCCAAGGAAAGATAACTTCAACCATTTAAACACATCATTCTCCTGCAGATATTATGGTGGAACCAAACATCTTGCTGTTTTAGTGCAATACAACAAAGTGATCCATTAATCCAGTTGCTCTGTATTAAAATACACTACTCCAAGACAATGCTTTCCACCTTCATAAATGGATCAAGTGAGAGAACTCAAAATGCAGAAATAATTTCTTTTCTTTTCATTTTTTAAATTTATTCATTTATTCATATGTGCATACATTGTTTGAGCCATTTCTTTCCCTTACCCCCTGTCCTCTCCTCCTCCACCTCACTACCCCTTGCTTCTAGGCAGAACCTGTTCTGCCCTTTTCTCCAATTTTGTTGAAGAGAAGACATAAACAATAATAAGAAAGATACGGCATTTTTGCTAGTTGAGATAAGGATAGCAATACAGAGAGATTCCTAGCATTGCTTCCAAGCACAAGTGTGTTAAAACCCAAATTGATTCATCTCTACTTGACCTCTTCACTACTTCCCGGTCACCTTCCCATGTTGACCTCTGTCTTTATAAGGTTACTGTATTAGCTCCTCTGCAGTAGGGACATCAAAACTTTCAAGTTTTGGTTTTCCTACCTACCCCCATATCTCTTGTAAGTGCTCTCCCCTTAGTATGTGACCTAAGTTGAACAACATTGATGCATTTGTCCCAGATTTAAAGTCTGCTTATGAGGGAAAATATACAATTTTTGGTCTTCTGAGCCTGGCTATCTTCACTCAAGATGATGTTCTCCAGTTCCATCCATTTACCTGGAAATGATAAGATTTCATTCTTCTTCATGGCTGAGTAAAACTACATTGTGTATAAGTACCACATTTCTTAATCCATTCGTAGTGGGGCATCTGGGCTGTTTCCATAACTTAGCTATTGTGAATAGCACTGCAATAAACATGGCTGTGCAGGCCTCTGGAATAACCTGAGTCCCATTCTTTTGGGTATATCCACAGGAGTGGGATTGCTGGGTCATATGGCAAATCTATGATTAAATTTTTAAGAAGCCTCCATATTGTTTTCCAACATGGTTGTACTAGCTTGCATTCCCACCAGCAGTGTACGAGGGTTCCTTTTTCCACAAATCCTTACCAACATTTTTTGTTGGTGGTGTTTTTGATGATGACTATTCTAACAGGGGTGAGGTGGAATCTTAGTGTGGTTTTGATTTGCATTTCCTCTATGGCTAGAGATGGTGAGCATTTTTTCATGTGTCTTTTGGCCATTTGAATTTCTTCTTTTGAGAAAGTTCTGTTTAGTTCAGTTGCCCATTCTTTATTGGTTGATTGATTTTGGGAGAGTTTAGTTTTTTAAGTTCCCTGTATATTCTGGTTATCAGTCCTTTGTCTGATGTGTAGCTTGCAAATATTTTCTCCCACTCTGTGGATGGTCTCTTCAGTTTAGATACCATTTCTTTTGTTGTGCAGAATCTTTTTAATTTTATGTAGTTCTATTGTCCATCCATTCTTTTAGTTGCTGAGCTGCTGGAGTTCTATTGAGGAAGTCCTTGCCTATACCTATTACCTCCAGAGTATTCCCTGATCTTTCTTGTACTAACTTCAGAGTTTCACATCTAATGTTAAGGTCCTTGATCCATTTTGAGTTGATACTAGTACAGTATCAACTTTGAGTTTTTTGCAGGCAGATAACCACTTTTCCCAATAACATTTGTTGAAGAGGCTGTCTTTTCTCCATCATATATTTTTGGTGCCTTGTCAAAAATAAGGTAGGCATAGCTGTGTGGATTCATATCTGGGTCCTCTATTCTATTCACTGATCTTCATATTTGTTTTTGTGCCAGTACCATGCTGTTTTTATTGCTATGGCTTTGGAATATAGTTTGAAGTTGGGTATTGTGATACCTTCAGCATTGCTCTTTTTGCTGAGTATTGCCTTGGGTATTCACAGTCTCTTGTGTTTCCAAATGAACTTTGGGGTAGATTTTTTAATCTCTGTGATGAATGTTATTGGGATTTCGATGGGAATTGCATTAAACATGCAGATTGTTTTTGGTAGTATAGCTATTTTTACTGTGTTGCTTCTACAAATCCTTGAGCACTGGAGATCATTCCACCTTTTATAGTCTTCCTCAATCTCTGTCTTCAGGGGTTTGTAGTTCTCCTTTGTAGAGGTCAATTACATTCTTTATTAAATTTACTCCTAGCTATTTGAGTTTTTTTGAGGCTATTGTAAATGGAATTTTGTCCATATGCTCTCTCTCAATTTGTTCATTGTTGGTGTATAGAAAAGCTTATGATTTTTGTAAGTTGATTTTGTATTCTGCCTCCTTGCCATAGCTGTGTATTGTGCCTAGGAGGTTTTGAGTAAAGTTTTTTTGGGTCTTTAAGATATAGGATCATGTCATCTGCAAATAGGGATATTTTGACAGTTTCTTTACCTTTGTGTTCCTTTTATTTCTTCTTCTTGCCTAATTGCTCTGGCTAGGAATTCCAGGACTATGTTGAATAGAATTTGGGATAGTAGGCACCTTTGTCTTGTTCTTGATTTTAGAGGAAATGGTTTCAGTTTTTCACCATTAAGTATGATGTTGTTTGTAGATTTGTCATAGATAGCCTTTACAATGTTGACATACTTTCCTTCTATTCCTAGTTTTCTTAGAGCTTTTATTATGAAGTGGTATTGGATCTTGTCAAAGGCTTTTTGTGTATCTATTGAGATGACCAAGTGGTTTTTGTCTTTGCTTCTGTTAATGTGCTATATTACATTTATAGATTTGCATATGTTGAACCACCTCTGCATCCCTGGGATGAAGCTGACTTGGTCATGGTGAATGACCTTTCTGATATGTTGCTGGATTTGGTTTGCCATTATTTTATTGATGATTTTTGCATCGATGTTCATTAAGGAGATTGGCCTATAGTTCTCCTTTTTGGAGGTGTCTTTGTCTGGTTTTGGGATAAGTGTAGTACTGGCTTCATAAAATGAGTTAGGCAGTGTTCCTTCCCTTTCTATTTCATGGAGAAGTTTAAGGAGAGGTGGTATTATCTCTTCTTTAAAGGTCTGATAGAATTCAGCAGAGAATCCATCAGGTCCTGGACTTTTCTTTTTTGGGAGACTCGTTATTGCTACTTCAATTTCATTTTGTGTTATAGGTCTATTCAAGTGATTAATTTCCTCTTGGTTCAATTTTGGATGGTCATTAGTACCTAGAAACTTGTCCATTTCTTCAACATTTTCTAATTTGTTAGAATATAGGTTCTCAAAGTAGTCTCTGAAGATTTCCTGGATTTCCTGGTGGTTGTTTTTGTCTCCCCTTTTGCAGTTCTGATTTTACTGATTTGCATTTTTTTTCTCTCCTTATTTTAGTCAGGTTTGCCAGAGTTCTGTCAATCTTGTTTATCCTTCAAAGAACAAGCTTTTTGTTTCATTGATTCTTTGTATTTTTTTTGTTTCTATTTTATTAATTTTGGCCCTTACTTTTATTATTTTTCTCCTTCTGATTGTTTTGGGATTTGCTTGTTCTTGTTTTTCTAGGAGTTTGAGATGTAGCATTATGTTATTTCTTTGAGATCTTTCTGTTCTTTTGATATATGCACTCATGGCTATAAACTTTCTTCTTAGAACTGCCTTTGCTATATCCCATAGGTTCCAGTAGGTCATGTTTTCATTTTCATTAGCTTCCAGGAAACTTTTAATTTACTCTTTGATTTCATCAGTGACCCGTTGATTATTGAGCAATGTGTTGTTAGGCTTCCAATTGTTTGCATGTTTTTTACTGTTGTTTTTGTTTTTGAGTTCCAGTTTTAATGTGTTGTGTTCAAATAGAATGCATGGGATTATTTCTATTTTCTTATATTTCCTGAAGATTGTTTTGTGCCCTCAGACATGATCAATTTTGGAGAAAGCTCCAGGGGCTGTGGAGAAGAATGTATATTGTGCAAAGTTGGATGAAATATTTTGTAGACATCAGCTAGGTCCATTTGATCTATGCTGTGATTTAGTTCTAGAATTTCTTTATTGATTTTTTGTTTGGATGACCTTTCTACTGGTGATAGAGGGGTATTAAAGTCTCACTACCACTGTGTTGGAGTCTATATATGTTTTTAGGTCCTTCAGAGTATGTTTGATGAAATTGGGTGCATACAAGTTGATAATTGTTATTTCCTTTTGGTGTAGTTTGAAGTCTAATTTTTCTGAAATAAGTATTGCTACTCCTGCCTGTTTTGGGGGGCCATTGGATTGGCAAATCTTCCATCCTTTCACCCTAAGCCAGTTCTTGTTTCTGTCAATGAGATGGGTCTACTGTAAGTAATAGATTGTTGGATCTTCAGTTTTAATACAGTTTGCAAACAGTGTCTTTTGATGGGGGAATTAAGCCCATTAACATCAGTGTTAATATTGAAAAGTATGTGGTGATTCCTGTCATTTACTTGTTTTTGTTGTTTAAGGGTTTGATTGTGTGCAGCTGAGCCAATGCTACTCTCTGATCACTTGTCTTTTCTTCCTGTGGTTTGGTACTTCCTGTCCTTTCATGGTTTTGTTTGCTTTCATTTTCAGTGTGCAGAATTCCTTGAAGAATGTCTTGTAGTGGTGGCTTAGTGGTCATATATTGTTTTAGTTTTTGCTTATCATGGAAGACTTTTAATGCTGCATCTATTTTGAATTATAGTTTCATTATCATACTAGGGTTATTTTATTCAGTGAGCATACCTCACTCCATGCTCTTCCTGCTTTTAAGATTTCCATTGAGAAATCTGCTGTGATTTTGATGAGTTTATCTTTGTATGTTGTTTTTTTCTCTTACAGCCTTCAGTATTCTTTTGCTATTCTCTGTGCTTGTTGTTTCAATGATAATGTGTTGTGGGGTACTTCTATTTTTGTCAAGTCTGTTTGGTGTCCTGGAGGCTTCCTGTACCTGAATGGGCATAGCTTTCTCTAGATTTGGGAAATTTTCTGTTATTATTTTGTTGACTATATTACAAATCCCTTTTGCTTGCACCTCTTCTCCTTCTTCAATACCTATGATTCTCACGTTTGGCCTTTTGATGGTGAGTTTTTGCATATTCCTTTCATAGGTCTTGAGTTGTTTGACTAATAGCTCTTCAGTTTTTTCTTTAATTTCCATTTTATCTTCAAGTTCTGAGACTCTGTCTTCTGCTTTTTGTAGTCTGCTATAGAGGCCTTCCATTGTGCTTTGTATTTCTGTTTCATTCTTTTTTCTGAGGTTTTCCTTACTATGGGTCACTTCCTCTATAATATTGTCAAATTTCACCTCTAATTCATCTCTCTATTTATAGTGTTCTCTGTTTCATTTTGAGGTTTATTTAGGGCTCCTATGAGTTCATTTATTTGTTTCTGTGTCTTCTTGTATTCTTTATTTTTGGTGACTTAAAATTTCTTGTGTGCCTCTTGTTTTGATTTACCATGTCTGGTAACATCTCCATGAAATTCTCAGTGATTATCTGCTGAATTCCTTCTTTCAGGATGTTCTTGTGGGTTTCATTGAGTTCTTTGGTATAGTTTATCTTTGTTTTGTTGGATTCTGGAACTGGGTATCCATTTTATTCATTTCCCTCTGAATCCTGTATTAAATTATTTTAGGGGGGAGAATGGTTCCCATCCCTTTTCTGTCTTCCTATGGCTCCACTTGATACTGTGTAGCTATGTTCGTGATTAGCTATTGGTAGTTTCAGTCACCTGTTTTCTTTCCCTTGGTTTAATTTTGTTTTGGGGGTGTGTTGGGTTTTAGGTTAGTATATGTATGCTATTTCTGTCCCTTGTCTGTGTGTAATTTAGTTTCAGCTAACTCACAGTAGTAAAACTGAGAAAACATAATAAAACAAAAACAAGACAAAACAAACAAAAAACCAAAGAAATGAAGAGGGAGAGATGGACAAACAAACCCAAAACAAAATAAACAAACAAACAAACAAACATAAAAAATAATTCCTGGTTCAGAAACAATAGAATTTCAGTCTTAGTAGTTCTGGTGTTACTCCTTCAGTATCCAGTCCTGGTGTTGGTATTTATGCAGAAGCTCTGTCTTAGTGTCACCAGGTGCTTGGGGAGTCTCAGCGTTTTTTCTTTTTTTCCTGTCTTTCAGCAGTAGCTGCTTAGTCAGATCCTCCCTCAGTGAGGTGTGGGAGCTTGAGTTTGTATATTGTCCTCAGGTTCCAGAGAACAGCTCTGTAACCCACCAGTCATGGGCTTTGGAGTTAGGTTTTCACTGTGTTGGTTTATTGGGGCCTTCTTTCTTTGCCTTTCCCCCTATCTCTGGGGCAAAGTCAGAGATCCATCAGCTGGTTCCCTATTGTCACCATGTTATGCTGGTTTGCTGATGTTTTTCAATTTTGCAGTGTCATTTGACTTTGGATGTTGCTCACTGGCTCAGGAGCTGAGCTTTGTGGACTGCTACCTGCCCTATTTCAGGCAGTGGCTTATCACCTGCCTGCTGTCAGCCCTCTGCCTTTCCAGTCTTTGTTTACTGAACGTTCACATGGAGATCAGCTCCTTGCTCTTCCCCCCTTGTCTGGTGCGCTTACAGCACCCTGCCCCCTCTGCTGCCTGTTCCTTTTCAGTTCTTTGTTTATTGTTCAGATGTTTTTTGTGGTGCTAGGGTCAGTCTGTCCAGGGGGGCCACGCTGGTTTATCCCAGGGGTAGCTGTGGGAATGCTGTGTTATACTTGGAGCTCACCTGTTGGTCTGCCAAATGTCTCCCAAGCAGGCTTGGAGCTGGTGTCTGGTGGCACAGCATCCCTCCTGTTTTCTCAGTGTAACATGGCATGGAGAAGCTTTGTATGGGCTGGGAGTTCAAGGTGTCGAAGTTTTGATTCTTCTTGGTGCTTTATTTCTGCCAAGTGTGGCTCCATGTCTCAGCAAGATTTTTGGTTTATGGAGATCACACTGCCTGCACTCTAGTCACCGCCATCTTGGATCCTCCAGAAATAATTCCTTATCAATCTGTGTGTGTGGGTTTTCTTTCAGGCATGTTGTTGATAAGTTTCTATAAAATTGGTCCATAATTTGCAGGCAGTTAAAAAAAACTATCTCTTTTTACATCTTTGAAGAGAATTATGCAGGAGAGGTCATCTCATTAAATTTGATCTAGCCTGAGGGTATTTCAGCTTTAAAGGGCAGAAGTGATTCTTGCAAATCAGGAAAATAGTGATGATGTACGAATCATACATGCTTCATTATTTGAAAAACAAATGTGAAAAATGAGGTCAAATGCTAACTACTGAGTTTAAGTATAGGATAAGTATTTTGCATGTTGTGTTTGAATAATAAAATAACTAGTCAGAACTTCTAAGCTGAGATAAACTTACAGTGTGGGAAAAACCTGGTTTTCTGTATAATTTAGTTGTGACCATTTACCTGATTCTCATTCAAATATTTTATTCAGAGATATTGAATATATTAGTTAAACAATTTTCTTGGTGTGTGCATACAGGATATCAGGAGACATTCTTTTTCTTTTCTAAGAGTTTAGAGGGGTCATAGCAAACAGAAAATTCTGAATTGCCCCTAGAAATATGGCATGAGCCACTTCCTGTTCCTTTTTTTTCTTCTGTACTCATGAACATCTTCTGCTTTCTAAGTTTCTAAGAAGTGTGTGTGTGTGTGTGTGTGTGTGTGTGTGTGTGTGTGTATGTGTTTCTGGAGGAAGGCCAGGAAGAAGAAAAAAGGTTATCTATTTGGCTTTAATTCAAGTGCATCAAGTCCATGGAGTCCATCAAACCTGAAAAAAAAAAAGCTAACCATTTCAAAGCCCTCAAGGTACAAAAAAAGATATACCATGACACTCATAAAATTATGACTGCCATGTTTAAATATTAAGTACAATTCATAATGGACTTCACAGTGATATGAGTTTTTTAAATGAAATTTATTTAGCTTGTACATAGGAACATAAAAATTTATACATATTAGTAAGGGTAAGATGAGATGTTTCAATCAGGTTAACATCTGTCTCAAACATCTATCATTTCTTAATGGTAAACATTTTCAAAATTCTTCAAGATTTTTGAAATCTACAGTACATTATTACCATTATTTATGATTGCCTAACTCTACAATAGCACATCAGGACTTCTTGCTCCTATCTAACTGTAACTTTGTTCCCCTTAGAAAATATATATCTATCTCTAATTGATAATTACCATTAAATAAACATTTCTACAGATGCAGATCTGTGTGGAAGGCTGAGTGATGAAGGGTGAATAATAACAAGAAGAAGGAAACTGTCATTTTCTCTCCCTCACGTCCTATCTTGCTACTCTCTTCACCCACTTTTGTGTCTCTGAGTTTACATGCCCTAATATAGTAGCATATGCCACCACAGCCTTGGCTTTATGGGGACTCAAACTAAGACAATGATAATAAAATTTATTTTGTACTTTGCACTCTGGTCCACAGCCAAAGTAAATTCAAATGAACATAGCAAAATTTTGCATAGTTTCCTTGGTGTGGTATTTAAACTCTTCCCTTTCCTACTGAAAATCTCCTAACTGGGTCATGTTAAAACTGAATATATATTTCCTGCATAGATGGAGACAATTATAACATTTGCCTGGTAGCTTGCCCATGTTTGATTGCAAAGGGGAATAAAAGCACCTTAGAGACTAACAAAAGATGATGTGAAATTTTGAAAGAGAAAAAAGGAACAGATTTATTGAGAAATAGTATTCTCATAAAAACTAAGTATCACTAAAAATGATTATTAAAGACTTTAAAAAGTATAAACTCATTTCCAGAGAATTGAAGCAGACTCCTGTATACAGTCTTATGTGAGAAGTGAGAAATCGTGGTTCAGAAGGTTGGCCCTTAACTCAGTAGTGCTGCTTTGGAGACTTGCAAATCACCCTCACAACTAGAGACATTTTAGAAATTTGGGGAAAAAAGGAGCATTGCATGTGCTTTTTTAGACTTCAGCTAAAAAAGAGATAGAGTGAGGAAAGGGAGCGATCTCTAAACTCAAGTTCTGGCATCAGTCCAGCAACCCGCAAAATCATGTGCTTCATAGATATGTGTTATGTCTGCTGAAAAACCATTGCAGAGTCCACTGTGGATTTCTCAACATTTAATGGGTAGAATTTTAAGACCATAACTGTATTTGGACAAATTCTATGGTTTGGCTTGTAGGCAGAGTAATATAATTTTGTGTTGCCATCATAGTAAATTTGTTTACTTGAAATTTAGCAAGGACTTATTTTAGTAAAACAGGATAAAATGGGGAGAAATAGGAAAGAGGAAAAGAAACATTTCCTATTTCCTACACAGAAAATAGAAGTAAAAACTCAAAATCGTGGTTCTTACCTGGGGCTTTTATGCTTTCTGAGATGGAGAAGTTCACTTGGTCATGTTATCTAGTGACCCCTGATCATTAGAGTCAATGGTTTCTTTTTTTAAAATTTTTTTATTTTATTGTTGTGCTGAGTAGGAGTACATTGTGACATTTGCAAAGGTTCTTGTAACATATCAAATAATCATACTTCAAGGTGTGGTCTTATTGTAACTTTAAAATACCCGATCAGCATTACATAAGTTGAGGCCAACAGTTTCTAAAACAATTCTTTGCCATGTTTTGCCTCTAGGAATGCATTTAAATGTGGTAACTATTCAGCATAGTATCAGTTAGTTATTATAGTAATATTCTACATTTTTCAAAAAATATCTATTTGATGGATCTAAATTCTAGAGATTCAGGGTAAGTTCAAATGGAAATTTCCACATAGCCTCTTTGGATGTGGTCAGCAGAAGTACTTTGAGTCACCTTCCCTCAGGAAAATGGAGCAGACAAGCCATCTGTTTGGATACAGCAACCTTCTGAAGCACAAGCCACACAGCAGAGGCCAAACATTGTGATTCTGTGACGTTTTATCTTCTTCCTAGATAGATGTTGACTACTAGGAAATTTACG
This sequence comes from Castor canadensis, assembly GCF_047511655.1. Lineage (NCBI taxonomy): Eukaryota > Metazoa > Chordata > Mammalia > Rodentia > Castoridae > Castor > Castor canadensis. The sequence goes on along the minus strand of NC_133399.1, from coordinate 76,131,546 downwards.
TGGCAATTCCTTTTTCCATATTTGTAGAAAGAGTGGTCATTTTTTGTGAGATGAGAGATTTGTAAGGACTAACCTAATGAGACAAGAAAAAAATGGTTTGGTATTATGGGGCAGGGTTAATAGCAAACACTAAAAAATTAAGCAAAGGTATAAACTTGGCTGTCTTATAAACTGTCTAGGCTATTTTTGGTTTTCTTATCAGTATTACAAAGATAAATGACTGTTTTCACATTTCTCAAATCAGATCAATATTGTATCAAGAATTTATTTGGTAATGCTTAGCTGCCTTCAAAGGTTATTGAAAAGAATACTAAAATGATGGCTGTGAGTCAGCTTTGTAAAAATATATGTTCACTATACTACCGCCGGTTATTGTTATTGCAGTTATTGCAGTTACAATAATAGTTTTGATTTTATTCCAATCTTAAAGGAGAAATTTTAGAATATTAATTGCAGTTATTCTTAGCAGCCTAACAACTTGTGTATTAGCAGAATCCCTTTTCAATATCATTCTACCCAGTCTTGCTGTTAAATATTTGGTAAATTGAGTTGAGAGTGTGCTAATTGGATTTGTGGACAATCCACAGCCAAGAATATATACTTAAGTAGAGGATTAAAGTATAATAGGATTCTGATAAACTTTAGGAATAGTCTAACTGTCCACCAAATAAGATTTCTTAAAGGTGTCTACAAAAATTCAAACCACAAAATAAAACCCCCAACTAGCAAAATGCATTCGTCTGTAAGCAGTGTTATTTATACATGTTAAATTTTTATTTTTCCACCTTTCTTTTATTCTAAGTTCAAGTTTTCTGCTCTTCTATGCTCCTCTTTGTTTCCATCATCTTTTGAGTATTTGAGCGCTACAAAGTTTTCTCTACTGTTAAGTCTGTTCTTGATATAAAGTTTGATTCTGCATAGATTGGGTTAATTGTAGAAGAACCATATTGGCTATTTCAAGGAAGGCTCCATGTGATTCTGGACTTAGGGATTTCTGAAGATCTCATGGAAAATTTCATGAAGTCTTTCTTTGGATGACATGGTCAGGAGAAGCCCACATCAAGAAATTATTCAGTACAGAGGGAGAGATAAACCCTCTAACCATTTCCTCATGAGCATCTTTATCACCAGGGTCTGATTATTACTACTGTCTCTTCTTGAATCATTTCATACTTTTTCTACAGCCCAGAGTCATTATTTGTGTTTAAGTTTTTGAGATACAGAATTTTTTGAATCAGGATAAGATACTGCTTTGGAATTTGTGGTCATAGTCTTTGGTTGCCAATTTCCTACGGCATTAAAGCTGAATTAGTGTTCATTTATTTATTTGTTTTTGTATGTGTATACATTTGATCTTACAGTGTAACTACTTTACATATTGCTCTTAATGGTGATATTCAAAGGGCTTTTGATAATTATATCTAACACTTACAATCATGAGTCCATGTCCTCAGAAATAATCACTAAGTCTTTATTTGATCTCTGTCACTATTTTCACTAAAACTAACAGGTACTTCCTATACTTATCTAAAGAACTATTGATTGAGGTTTCTTTGGACTCATGGCTTTTTTCCCAAAGAGAACCTTGGTTTTAGAATAATTGAGAGAATGTGTACTAGACACAACAATTCACTACACAGATCTGACTTCAAGAAAGGCTGGATGGCTCACCTGCTGGGATACTGAAGTAAGTTGCCACATTTCTGAACTTGAGTCAGTTTTTAGTCCTAAGACCCCTTGAATAAAGAGAAACTGGTTCTCTAAGAGGATAGACCTTGCAGCACAATGACAAGTGGAGTGGTTATAGTAACAATCCTCTCAGTACTTGAGACCATTTATTCAGGTCACTTCACAGGAAAGAGGGAAATAATGAAACAAAAGAATACTGGAAACAAGGCCCAAATTTATAGTGACACCTGGAGACCTCAGGTGTCACTATTATCCCTTTGTCATCATTGAAGAATATAGAAGGCAGATAGCAAATGATGCTCTGTCACCAAGATCAGGCTCATAGTGGGTTGGCATTGTCTGCCAACACACAGGGGTAATTTTCTGTCCGTCCAATGTATAATTGGGGTAAACACACTTGTTATTAGGTATAGTCCCATGCTGAATCCTTTATCTATAATCTAAGAGCTGCTAGAGTGGAAAGACCAGAAAAGGCCTCTGGAAGTAGCCCCCTACTCTACCAAAATATTCAACTAAAATTTAGTATTGCACCCCAAGGTGAGGATGGAGAGGGCAGAAATTAGTGCCTCTGTTATGATCTGAAGGATGATTCTTACAGTCTGGCTCCTCCAGAAACAAGAAAGATCCTATAAATTCCAATTGAAGCCTGATTCTAGAGCTTGAATTTTTGTTGGAACTGAATTATATGACTTATGGTACCTGGTGTGTGGTCTTGATTTGGTGAAGGAGATTTTCCCTCTCTCTATCAGAAAAGGGAATCAGAAACAGTTTGCATTCACATGTAATGTGAATTCCTATTTTGCCCTATGGCTATGTGAAGGACTCTTTTCTCTGTGAAAATATAATCTGCAGTGATCTGAGCTGTGTGAATATCCCACAGAAAATCACATTGATCCACTGTTTCATGCTAATCAAGCCAGATATACAAGAAGTGGCTAGAATGCTAGAGGGCTCGTTTAGACATGTGGGTTTCAGAGGGTGAGAAACACACTTTATGAATATTCATAACTTAATTTATGTCAATAAAGATCTTAAACAGCTTATTATCATGAATATGCCAAAAAAAAAAAAAAGAAAGAAAAACTAAGTGATTGTATCTTGGACTTTCTATTTCAAAAAAAGTGCAATGTTGAGTGAGTCTCCTCAGGTTTGGAGGCCCCATAATCCTTTACTGGGATTACTGATCTGGCTCATGTATTAGTGACCAAAAAGAGCTGCCAGTTTAGAACAGTGCCCAGGGCATGAAAGAGATCAGTATATATTCAGAATCTGTTTTAAGGAGTCCTGCTGTTTGGGCAATACAACCTCTCAGGCCCTATGATATTAGAGGTTTCTGTGGTAGGAAAAGATGCTTGTAGAATATATGGCGAACTCAGGTCCCCAGAGGTCTGGAGTATAGCCAAGCCATCTGCAGTGGAAAACTTTATACCTTATGAAAAACAACTTCTGGTATATTACTGAGTCCTGATATAGAGAAGCTAACTATTGAAGAACAAGTACTCACATGTCTAGAAATGGGACAGATGGGCATAGAAAAAAAAATCCATCATAGGATGGAAGTGATCCATTCAAGTCCTACATGAGCAGAAACAGAGAACACAAGCAAATTGTACAAGCAGGTAACCCAGATTTCTGTGTTACCCATCATCACACAGCAGCACATCTTGCTCCTGTCACTTCTACGGCCCCATGGGTGATGCACTTCTTATAAATATCTGATAAAAGAGGGAAAAGAAAATCCAAGATTGATTCACATATGGGTTGACTTTCAATGTGGATGCAATCCAAAATTTGACAGAAACTGCAGCTTTACTCAGAATGGTCTTAGAAGATAACTGAGGAAAAATTCCTACAACGGGAAGAACATCAAGCAGGCAGAAAAGCAATGCAAGGACAGAATACACACAGGTGTATGGGCAGTGGCAAATGGCCTAACCAAGTTGGTCAGGAACCTTCAAGGACAAAGTCTAAAAACTCTTAGGAACATGAAGGTCTAAGATACAGGCCATGAGTATTCATGGGAGTGGGCACAAGGTATAAAGATCTTTGAAGTGTCGTGTATTATCACTTATATGACAATAGCCACCATAAAAGAGAAATTAAATAACTAATTAAGAAAAATTTGATTAGTTGAGATAAGCCACCTTCTGTCAATAACCATACAGTTCTGACACAAAAAGTTCAAGTACAAAGTGGTCACAGTGGAATAAACAGGCTGAGCTAGCTTAAGCAGGAAGTCCTCTGGTTGCTGCTAAATTATGCATTGCCAAATCTCTATGGGACATGACAGCCAAAACCGTTCCTGGATCCCAAACCATAGTGTGCCTTGAAAATTTCACATTCAGCCCGGTAGATCCTGAAGTATGCAGAGTGATAGACAAAGCAATGAGCTTAGAGCCAGAGATCTTAGTTTAAGTCTCAGTTCAGCCAGTTAAAAGCTGCTGAAATTCTATATATTTTCTCACTGGCAGAAACATAAATTAATCAAGCAAAGGATTTTAAAGGAAAAGCTAATGCTTTTTAAAAAGTAGGTATAATAATCTGTTATAGTACCTAACAGCATTTAGAGCTCAATGTCTGCTAGTCAGTTTTATAGGTGAATTTGAGTCTTAAAAATACCCCCCACTTGCTCAAACACACATTTTACTGTGCCCTCCTGATTACACAAAGGTCTTGTCCTTTTCCTCCTCCACTATCACTCAGCCTTAGAAGTGAACATGCTATTGCTCTCCAGGTAACCACAACCAAATCTGATACAAAAGTGTGTGGATATACAATGTGTATATGTATAGCACAGTAATACACACAGTTTTTGTGTTTTTATGCAACAATTAAAAATCAATTTTAATTTTTAAGAAGCCCATGGATTAGGAGAGTTGTGAAAATACTGGTACTTTCTTGAACTTTTCTGGTAATGAGTTTTTTTTCATTCTCACTTTGTAGTAATATGTTTTGATTAAAAAATGAAAAGTATCAGTAATTTCTAAGGAGGAAAGGTACCTGTAATTCTAGTCCCCAAGGTATCAAACATACCCTAATCAATGCTTGCTACACATTTTCCATTTTTCTGCACATTAATTAAAATATTTTAAACGAAAGTGGCATCTTTTAATAAACATTGTTTCAAAATATTTCCTGTATTTACTAATATACCTTTAGAGTGGAGACATTTATAAAGCATCCATTTATTTACTTAGAGGCCTTTTGTTTAAAAAAAAAAGAGCAAATCGAGTTTGTGATTAGCTAACAGAGAAAAGGAAAATGCTGAGAAGATATTGTGCAGCTCATACAATTAGTCAAATTTGAGAACTCCGGTAGTAGAAACCACGGAAGACAAAGTAGGAATCAGACTCAAGACCTTCCCTGGCCCAGCACCACGCTCTGTTGCGCCTGGACTCTGCCAGCTTGGCCGGGACTCTTCCCTGCACTTGGAAATGGAGTTTAATGAGCGGAAGCACAGTGCTTATTGTGCTTATTGTAAAAGACATTATGTCCCACACATTGGAGATGAATATCTTTTCAACTGCCTCTTAAGACATTTTAAGGACCTCTGGACCTTGAGTGTTTCTCCATTTGTGGCAGTCTGGGAGCAGGATGACCTTCCTAGCCTGAAGTGTGGTTGACCCTTTGACAACCGCTGTTAGTTTTCCAGTGAAGCGGCCCTTTGTAACCTGTGTTCTATTTTTGGTCATCCCTGGGGCCTAACCTTGGGGAGGTTCAAGGTAAGTGAAAGTGGCTCTTTACCTGAGGACGGCTCACAATGATGAGCTAAAGGAAGATGCTACTCAGCACCTGAAAGAAAGCACTTACCTCCCAGAGTCAGGTATTTTTCTCTCAGGACCAATTTGTTGCTGTGCTGAGAAACTCTATATTTATTATCAAGTAGCACTGATTAAATGTCCAAATGTGCATGGTGCTGTTCTAGGAGCATACAAAGAGGATTATGCTGCCCTGTAGGACCTTAAAATCAAAATCAGAAATTTATTATCCGAAAGGTGTCATTTGGCACCTGGGTATGATGAGAAGTGAACACTCCAATCACTTAAGAATGCATCCGCTCTTGAGCATACTGTTTTAAGTTTGGAGCGCTTGTGAATCTTTCTCTTCAGTGTCACTTAATCCCATCACCTGGGGAAGGTACTGAGTGTATTGAGAAAACACAGGTTAAATCTACACTATGATGTTATTTTATTTGTTTCATTTTCATAGACTATATAAAAAAGAAAAGACACTTTTTTTTTTTCTTTTAAGACAGTGTCTTAATGACTGGTGATCCTCCTGCCTCCTGAGTGCTGGGATTTTAAGTACATGCAACTGCCATGCCAAACTTGCTTCATTGGTTTTGAACTATTTTCTTAAGCAAGTCATACTAAATAATTTTATACAGCTGCAATGCATATACCAGAATTTCTCTGGGCCTCAGCTTGTGTAACAGCCATAGCAAAATCTTATGTAGTGTCTGACTCTCTGCTCTTTGTAAGCCATGAGGGGAAAGAGCCAAAGAAATTCTTTAGTAAACTGTTGCACTGCATACTATATTGATGGTGACTATATGTTCTGAATATTCTGATGTAATCCTGGGTTTTCTGAAACCCAGTCTTATATTAATAGCCCCACCAACCATAATATAATCCTGGAAATCCCAGTATTTTAACACTAAAGTCTCATCTTCCAAAATTCACTTTTGTATTTTGAAAGGGCATTAAAAAGTCTTTGTTAAATAATGTATCCTGATTTGGGTTTAGAAGTATGGATGAAATTGTGTCTTTAATATTGTTAGTATTCCACAAATAATCTCCTTCTATTCCTACTGCACAACAATAAAACCCCAACCTTCAGAAAAATCAATGCAACCAAAGCACAAAAGAATAGGGCCTCCAGGTTTGTGGCTATCCAAGGAGATTTCAGGATGAGTCAGACAAAAATAACATTATAAGATCACAATAATTTTATTCCAAGAGTGAAACACCTTGCTGTGTTGTTGACTGTCCTTCATAGAGAGATATTTCATTTTTGTCTTTGTGAAATCACTTTTCATTATTCCTATGCTCAGGGTGTCTGTGTCACTCACTGTTCAGTCTCGTGTAGGTAGTGACAAATAGCCTAAGGGTTGAGATTAGACTATTTAGAATAGTCTTTAGCTCTTACATCATCCTGGGAAATGTCCCCCTGACCTTTTACCCCAGCACAGAGCTGAATGTGAAGATCTTTGAGCTGAGCCAGCCAAATCTGTAGTGAAGAGGTAGACCAGTGCTGCCCTTACAAAACAATGTAACAGAAACCAGCTGGCAGTGGTGGGACAACTACCTCATGGTATCTAGTGTTCCTGCACACAATTTCAGACTAAGAATTATGAACTTTAAACCCTGTCTGTGGCTAATCATTACATTAGCTCTAATATCTGGTGTCTAAGATCTGACACTGCCACCCAAATAACCCAAAATTTTGTGAATGGAATGACAGCCTTCATACTGAAATCTAAATATTTTTATTGTACCATTAGGTTAAACAAAAGTGGCTTACAAAGACTTTAAGGTTTGTGTGAACAGATACAAAGTCAATATAAATTATAGACTAAAAACTTAGAGTTCATAAATACAAACTATCAATAAACTTAGTAATTGAAAATCATAAGTAATTTCAAAATGAAATAAAAGGAAAACACTAGAGAATATTATGCATTTTAAAATTAAAATGATCCATGCTATTATATATCACTTTAGTTCCTGAGAATTTTTCTGATATGTGAGCATCAATTGTTAGATTGATCACCCTCTCACTTTTCATCAAATTCTTCCTTCCTTCTGGGACAGACCTTTAAGAGCATTTAGAATAGTCATTTCTTAGCTCTATGATATCTTTCTTACCTAGCTATTTACCTAAGCAAGCTAGAATATTTTTCTACTGTTTTAAATCTGTTTCAAGTTTAAATTTATCCCAAATATTGCTTTACTTTTACTGAGTCATAAAAGTGTTTCAATCTATGACTTTATCCTAAAATTCAAAATTGATAGCTACCTGCCATTTTAAGAAGTATTGACAGTGCATGGCAATATATTAACTACATATTCGAAATGCTTAAATACTTACATACTAGTAATTGATTTATCAGTGTAGAATATCTAATATGCACTAACTATAAGAACAATAGCAAAGTAGCTATCTTTAGAATAATCTCCTTTAGAAAAATATTTTTAAAATAGCTAAAAGACATTTGAAGTCCCTGGAAAGTGACCAAAGTTGGGTAGATTATAGAGAAAAAAACAACTTTTGAAAGAGAAAGGTACTGGGTGATATTTGAATTTTTGTGGCTTTTGCCAGAGGCCACTACCTAGCCTACACAGAAAGCAACAAGAAAATTTCAAGTAGATAGTCACAGTTCATAGGCTTGAAAAATCAGAGGTTTAACTCTGGGGCTATTAGAAGAGCTTGAAAATTAGGTGCAAAATTCTAGAAAAGGAGGGGCATCAAAGGTGGGAGCCCCATATCTGCATATGAATTCTACTCATATCCTAGACTGATTTCTGAACCAAGCATAAGCGGTGAAGAATCCAGAAACTCCAGCCCAGGCTGAGGCTGAAAGAACTGAGAAGCGGTTTCAGTTGCTGTGTATAACAGGAGACAAGCCTTGTCTAATCAACTTAACTATCTCCTGAAACAAAAAGTAATATGTGAAAAAGAATAGAACACAGAATCACTGACACTATTATTTGTGATGACCAATATGTAACCAAAAATTAACAACATCTGAAGAAAATAAGAACATGCAACTACAGTCAGGAGAAAAAATCACCAGAAACAGGCCTTAAGACAATGATGACATTGAAATTGACAACTGAAAGCTTCACACCATCTACTAGAAATTTCTTGGAGGATTTAAAGAAAAAGTATGATTTTGACGAATAAACAGATAAGTAATCTTAATTAAATCGACACTATAATGCAATGGGAATTCTAGAACTGGAGAGTAGAATATGTGAATAGAAAATTCTTCCAGAGTAACAAATCGGTGATTGCTGTGGAACTGAAGGTAGATCAATAGAAAATACTTAATATGAAAAAAGAGAGGAAAAAAAAAAAAAGAAAAACAGAACATCTCAGCAAGCTCTAGAACAGTATTAAGTGTTCCTTTGTGATTTGTGTAGCAGAAGGAACACTATTTAAAGAAACAGTGGGAACAGGGGATGTAGCTTGGTGGTAGATCCTTTGCCTTGCACTAGCATGCAGGGAGGGCCCTGGGTTTGATCTCCAGCACCACATAAATAAATAAACATACAAACAAATCAATAAATAAATGGCAAGATTTTCTAAAATTGGTAGAAAACAAAGGATCCAAGAAATGCAACGAACTGCAAAGATTAGAAAAGACAAATGAATAAACAAAAAGCAAAAATGAAACACATCATAGTCAAAATGCTCAAAATCCAAATTAAAGACAATTCCTACATGCTAATACCCCACACAAACCAACTCTGTATTTTGTGGTGCCATTTGTAGTAAAAGGCAATTTTTTTTTTAGCCAGGATTAGACTGAGGAACACCTCAAGCCATCTTACCTATTCATTTCCTCTTGAGAGTTGAGGATTAACCCAATAAACTAAACACACCATGTGTTATGCTAGCAGGAAATCTGTTATATAGTTTGTCATGCTAATAATCTTATTTTGGACTTATAACAACTAATTTCAGATAGGTTTTCTTAATGATGCTCAAAAATTATACTACATTTTCTTGGTAATTTCATTTCATATGCAGTTAGATGACTGTTTCATGTCTTCTACTTATTCATCAAATCTTAGTGTTGCACCCCATTCTTAGGTTCATCTGATGAACCTCATCTATTATCACCTGCACTGGTAGCATCCTGGCCTAAAGCACCATCATCTCTTTTTATTTTGTTTCATTTTATTTTATATTTACTTTCCTTCCCCTTCCATTCCCCTCCCCTCCCCTTTTCCTTTCCTTTCCCTTCTGTTTCTTTCCTTCCTCTTCTTTTCCCCCTTCCTTTCCCTTCCCTCCTGCTCCCTTCCCTTTCTCTCCCCTCTGTCCCTTCCCTTCTCTTCCCTCCTATTCCCTTCCCTTCCTTTCCCCTCTCTCCCTTCCCTTCCCTTCCCTCCTATTCCTCGCTTCCTCTCCCCTCTCTCCTTTCCCCTCCCTTCCCTCCTATTCCCTTCCCTTCTTCTCCCCTCTCTCCCTTCCCTTTCCTCCTTTCCCTTCCCTCCTTTTCCCCTCTTCTTCCCTTCCCTGCCTTTCCCTTCCCCTCCTTCCCCTCCTCTCCTCTCCCCTTCCCTTCCCCTTTCGTTTCTGTTCAGATGGTCTCACTATATAACCAAGGCTGGTCTTGAACTTGTGATACTCTTGCCTCTGTCTCCTGAGTCCTGGAATGTGTGCCACCACACACAGCTAGACTATTTTAACAAGCTCCTACACATGTACTACAATCTGCTTTCAACACCCACAGACAGAGTAAATCTGTTAAAACAATAAACTCATCTCTTCTCTGTTTAAAGCTCTCCAGTGGTTTCTCATAGTAAAACAATGCAAACGTCTGATTCCATGTTGCCTCCTTAATGTCTTCTCCTAATGCCCTGCTGCTCATTTTTTCAGTCCCAGTCATAACCAGACTCATTCTTTAACCGTAATGGGGATAGTCCCTGGTGCCTTGGCACTGGCTCAACTTCTACCTGCATTAGTCCTTTTCGATATGTTCATATCCATAAGACTATCACCTTTTGTTGGTACAAAAATCTTATATTTTTAGTGAAGTTTTCCATGACCATGAGAATTAAAGTTTCCACTGCTCCAACATCATTTCCTTCATTGCCCATAACAGTTATCTTAATGCAAAATAACTTATACATATCCATTATTTTATTTCCTGCCCTTCTTTCTCCCACCAAAAAATGTGCATAATTTTATAAGAACTGAGCTATTTTATTCATAGCTATATCCTAGAGTCTAATTTAATGCCTGGCCACAGTTGGCACACAATAAATATTTTTCAAATGTGGTTTTATTTATCCAAATAATAACTGCATATAATTTATTAGAATTATTGTCATGCAGACTTACTACTAATATGAATATAAAACAAAGCAAACCAAAAACAATTTTCTGGAGGCAAGAAATAAAATGAATTTCTAAATTTCTACCTCTGATTTAGTAGAGTCAGTCTGCAGAACACAGTTCTCTGTTACCTACATACCTTCCAATCCATATGTTTGCATAGAGAAAAAGCTTTAGATGTAGTTATTTCAGTTTCTATGCAGACATTTCACTATTTAGGTAGTGAAATAAGTTATTGCTTAAATATTTATAATACTCCTGGAGAAAATTCTGCTCATTAAGATTACATATACAATTTTTATCTTGAAAAGCATTTTTAAAAATTCTGTCATCTGTTTGGGATTCTCATAGGCAGTTGATATTTATCCTCAATTAAATGCATTTTGTTACCTTATTTCAATGTAACTTCCATGATCTAAATATCTAGAAAGTAAATATTCATTAATATCTGAAAATCTGAATGAACTCTATGTGAACATTTTATAAATTGAAAATATACATCAAAGTAATTCCAAATATGGCACTGAATCTAATGGAAAACTAGAAAGAAAATTATGAGATAAATATAATTAAAAGAGTATACCACATTTGTATAATCTTGTATTCAAAGTATTAACATTTCTAGAGTCAAGTTTTAAGATGTTCATTATCACTGAAGTTTGGAAAATTATACACATAATTAATAAAGGGGGATAATTTTACAAAATTATGTAAAATTTCTTTTGGTATTTTTCTAAGAATTAAAAAGGCTAATATGTCAATGTATTTGATAAAATTTTATTTAATTAAAGGACTGAAGATAAATTTGGGTGCAATTTCTTTTCATTCTTTTCATACCTGTGCTTTGGTTTTCCAATCACTGATTTTTATTTAGCTGTTTTCTGAGTCATAGAAACTATTCATAATCCACTAAAGTATACAACTTTTTCACGGTAGCTTTTTCAAGGCTTTCCCTCCTACTGTTAATTATTTCACAAGAATCTCGTGAAAACAGCAGTCAAAGGCAAAAGTATATTACGTTATAATCTTACCAGACTTTTAACATTGACAGCTGCAGTACATGTGTGTTTTTTTTCATAGTTACAGTTTCAAATTCAAGACTTATAATAAATAACCAATTGTGTTAAATCTATTCTCTTGAAATTTTAGGTCATAGAACTTTTTCTGAGTACAGAATATTTTCATGGGTTAATTAGCATTCAATAGTTGAAAAAAGATTTTAAAATTATCCCCATCATTAAAAAAATAAATAACTTTAATTTTTTTCAATCTATTTTTAATTTCAAAAGCTCAATAAGCACACAGTTAGATACACTTTTCTAACTAATAGAAATTTCCATTAAAATATAATTATATGGGGTATATAAATCAAAATATTTTGAAAACCACATGAATAAGAGAGCTGAGATCCCTTTGGTTTGGGATCACTTATTTTTAAAATCTCTTATTCAATTTGAAAAACATTTGCTGGACAATTTATTTGTACATGGAACCAAGTTAAGTGTTATGTAGATAAAAATGATGTACTCTTTTTCCTCAAGAAGAATTTAAAGTTACCAGACTTTTAACATTGACAGCTGCAGTACATGTGTGTTTTAAACACGCATGTGTTTAACATTTTAAACACATGCGTGTTTAAATTTTCTTCATTATAGAAAGTTTACTTCTTGAATTATGAAGTTAATACCACTGAGAAAAATTATTACAAAAGACTTTCTTGAACCAAAGGATTGTGAATGTTTAGAACATGCTATCTTTGAATATAGGCTATGGATATCACATGGGTAAGGATGAATTCGACTGAAAAATTAAATTTGAGCTGTGAGGCATATTTAGCTTCACTTGTAGGAAATATCTTAGCCTTCCTGACAAATCCAAAGTAAATAATTTGGTAAATGTTTTGTCCAAAATAAGATATGTGAAAAAGATATTCACTTAAGATGTTTCAACTATCATGGAAACTTAGCTGAAGTATGTTTCTAAAAATTTTTGTTAAGAGGAAATGGAACAGAAAGAAAAAGCAATTATCAAGTATGATAAAAATAATTTGTATGTTGAATACTCTTCTTTAAATAATCATTGTGAATTAGTGGTAAAGTAGTTTGCTATACCTGTTTTTAGTAAGGTCTTTTTTATTTTGCAAAAATCATGAAATGTGAAATCAAGGAGAAGTAAAGAATATAGAAACTGATATGGTTTAAAATTAACAAACAGAACAAATTTATTAAGCAATGAAGATAGCAATAATGGAATATGTCTGAAGAACACACAAAGAAGGCAAACAGTTGCTCACGCAATTGAGAAAGACCATATTCAAATATTTAGCTACAAAAGCTATGGGTTTGAGTCTGCCACTGGATTGTCATTCAAATAGTGATAATCCCTTTTGGACATTCAGTTTATGTCTTGACTACTAATTAGATCTTTCGTGTTTAAAATGTTACTTTAGTCCTGTAATCTTTAATGATTCCTCAACAGCATTCTTAACTTCTCTTAGCACCTCCCAACACTCCAATCTCTACTACTAAACATGACAACCAAAAAGTCAATCACCTAAATAAATTAGGACCTGCTTGTGCTGTTAGCCAACCAAATGAAGATGAATTTAAAAAAAAAAAAAAAGCAACCTCTTCTGGCATTACTTCACCCTCTGTAAAATAAATGTGCTGGATGGTTTATCTGAGATGTTACTATTCCCTTTGGGCTGGTTTGCTTATGGTCCTGCATTCACCAATTATCTAGAGTGGGGAACACTTTTTTACACAGTTCTTCTGGTGGTACAAATGGGAAAATTTATTAATGATATACACACAAATGTAAGTGAGAAAATTTTGTAGTTTTTAATTACTAAAGTAAACACATATTCATTATAAAAATAAATTGCTTATGCATAGTAATTCTTAAAACTTACAAGTTTATGGAGAAGCAGCAATTATTTCTTCCAGGAAAATGTCTAAATTGCTCTAAATTAGCTTAATGTTTTTTCTTTCTGAACAAAAATTTTGCCATATGAATGCTGCCAGTTTCCAGCAGTGATTCTATATGAGTGGATAAAAATAGGCCACCCCTAGGATACAGGAATATACTCCATGGTTTTTCATGTAGAAATTTGCTTAATAACAATTTAATGAGGATCGACTTCATGCCAGATACTGTGTGATGTATAATGACATAAAAATAAAAAAACAGTACACTTGAGCCGTTCATTACCTGGCCATACTAATCATGCTATCTTAGAATAAAGTCTCCAACTACTTATAAACTTAAAATCTATACTCTTTTATTGTCATTTGATCATAATTCAAATTATAACAGCATATGAACTTCTTCCATTGTTCCTATGGTTAACTATTTCATTTAAGCCCACTTAATTGAAATCACATTAATTACTCAAGCAATTATTTTTTAATACTTAGGGACTCTTCTAGGATGTGAAGATAAAACCTCTGCAAAGAAAATAAAACCTTTATATGTTATATTTGCCAATTTTGTGGCTTAAATACTAATACCATGGTTGACTTCAAGCTACTAATTATTTAACAACCAGCTTGCACAGAAAATTTAATGATCATGTCTCACAAGCCGGTATTAGGTAGCTTTATCAATCTTACAGGATTGCCACTTTAGTAATAAAGTTCTGTGGCAACTGAGGAGGAAGGAATGATAAGTAGCTGGTAAAGGCTTTAAACAGGAGGAGACATTGGAACTCCATGTTAGGGATAAGCAGACATTCCCAGGTTGGCAAGTTTCCTGAGTTGGGGTAGATTGGAGACACAGAGGGTGGGATATCTTGACAGAAGAAATATTGCGATCTAAAGAGAGGAAAATGTATAATATCGCATATCACATTTTGGAATAATGTGATATGAGCAGAGATATGGGAAGGGCCACAGGACAAGATACATATGTCAGGAACTGAAGGGATGAGAGACACTGACTTTACAGCATTGTGTGTCAGGTGAAGGAGTTCAGCAGGCTGTGGAAACTTTCCCAGTTCTAACAGTAGAGTGAGGTGACTGCTGTTCTGATTTAGAAAGAACCATCTTGAAGCAGTATAAAGAATATTTTGGGGGTTAGAACAGTAGCAACAAGAGCTAAACATCTACTTAGGAGGTTCCTGTAATAGTCTGTGAACAAAATAAGAATATTAAGTATGGGGTGCTTGTAGAGATCATTAGTTAAAAGAAATTTAAAAACAAAGAGGAAAAGTTGTTTTAGTGATCGTAATTATTTTTTAGAATATAGGCATATTTCCTTCAATTTCCTCTTCTTTTCCATTTGGGGACATTCTTTTTTTGGGGGGGGGACATTCTTGTTGGCAGAAAAATCCTATTTTCTTCTTTGCAGAATTAAGGTAGTAAATTGTGTGACATTCTCCCTTCTTGTTACATTTCTATATAATCTTTCTTCAGTCAACTGAAATCGTAATAACAAATCAAAATCAAATCAAATGTTGGTGGAGGATATGAACAAAAGGGCATATCTGACATTTCTGATTAGTCTAATAGTTACCAAGTTAGGCATTTTGTAGAAATTCAATGATCTTGCCAAACATATGTAAATTAAGTACTAATCCTACTTTAAGGGACGTATTTTGTATGAGGACCTACTGTTCTCTAAAAGCCAATTTAGTGTACCAAAAATGTGTACACTTTCCTTGCACATTTGTCTTCTCATCCTTAACTTTCTTCCTTTATTTTGAACTAAACTAACATTTTTACATTTCTAGTGCAGTGACACATTTATTTTTTATCTGAACTCTATGTTGTGCCCAGAGCTATAATGATGTCAGTACACATATATGAATTCAAACTTATGACACCAAGTACATGTCTACTGTGGCTTCTAGTACCTTGTGGCAGTTGTAATAAAGGTTCCATGTAGAAACTTTAAACTTAAGAAATTTGATATTTTATTCCTATGGCATCCTGTCAAACTCAAATGTAACCATTGTGTCTTATGACTTATTAACAAAGATAGTAAGCAAAGAATCTGAACATCATTGGTCCATATGTCTGCTTGTTAATCTGTTTTTCTGCTAAGAATATAAGCATTTGTTTTGATCATAGAAAGCAGGTAAACACATACTTTTATTTGAGGACCAAATTTTATACCCATTTGAAAATTATTTGAAGGTTATGACTATGTTAGAGCAATTAGACTAATGAAATAGTAGACTATGTGCAGTCTGGAGATCTTCAGGGCAAACTTGTTCCCTACTGTAATTTTTGGGTTAACTTAATGTTTAAAATTTGTTTTGGTATTACCACTAGATAGTTAAAGAACTCTGAAGAGTCTCTCCTTCCCAATTGGAGGGGTCTCACCTTTAAACTGCTCACATTTTCTGATGGATTCTTGCAGGTATTCGAGTTAGCTACTCTGGAGGAAAAAAGTGCAGAAACTTAGGAATCAGATAATACTGATTCAGATCATAATTCTTTCTTATTACTAGCTGTGTACCTTCTCAGAGACTCATTTCTTCATTTGTAATTTGAGAATAATATTGTTCAGTTCACACAGATTATGAGAAAACTTCATAATCACCAATGAAAAATATTCTTCATTTAGTAAGGCACAAAATTATACTTTACTTAGTAAGTGTAATTATTAATAAATTTTGTGTCAAATTGGAAGACTTTAGTTAGGCTATCTTGTTTTTCCAAATAGCTTACTTATTTTGTCTTGACTATAAATTTCCTGTCTCCTTTCTCTATTTGTATCCCATATTCTATTCTGAAGTTACTGAGCTATTTTAAAACATGGAGATTCACATTTGAGAATAATCTCTCATCACTGTTCTCATCCTGTGCTCTATCCTTGTAATGGAACTCTCTCCAATGACATGTACAACATTTTAAAGACATGCTGTCATGCTGCATGTGAGATTTCATGAGATAAAGTAATCCCCAAGTCTTTCAACGCACAATGAGGAAGGAAAAAACCAAAGTTAACAAACGGTAAACCTTGCCAAGATAAAGTAATCTGCAAGTGAAAAAATTTCTGTATGAGCAATTGTTAAAAAGAAGCAGTCCTGGGTACTGATTTAAAAACCATGGTCATTTTCTGTGTATTTTGAGGAGCAATACAAACTTACAAAATATTCTTTTGTGCTCACAGATGGAAACTCCTGCTGCCCCTAGGTTGCCAACTTTCTCTTTTCCTTTCCAAACCAGTTCACTCTGCACTCTTTTTTTCCTAGGGTGCTATGCGGTTCTAAACTAATTTCTCTCATTTTTTCCCTTGAGTTATTTTCTTGTCCTGTCTTATTTTTTTGCGTGGTAGGGAAAGCTTTCAACACACCTCACAAAGGCCAGGTAGTCCAAGAACAATACTTACTTTTGTTTCCCTAAATTCCATCCTCCATCCAAATAGTCAGTTCTAAAATATGTTGATGTTCAGGTTTATGAGCATTGCTGAGGGGGCAGGGCAGAAGGAAGATTTGCCAGGGAGATTTCAGAATCACACAGAGCATGAAGTCAGGGAGGGGAGGGAGCAAGTCTTGGCTTTTTACCTCCAACTGCACTTTAACCACCACCAGCTCCTGGTTCTTCAGTTCAAACTAATAATTTAATACTTCGTTCAGCTGTCACCCACAACCCCCTTTATTTCCTTGTTTGTTCTAACTTTTAACCTTGTCTATGGGCAAAGAAGACTTTGCCATTACAAAATTTTCTTACAAAAGAAAGAGATACAACAAAAGAAGAACTCTTTGTTTTAAGCAACGCCATGGAGGTAAACTCAGGTCCTGACTCCCTTACATTTTTGCCATAGTACTATCTCATCTCTTGCAGGCAAGGTGTCTCCAGCTGACTTCTTCTTTGCTGACCCCTTTCATTGGGACATGAAATTTTTTTCTATTTTTTACTTCTTAATATTTATTTATTTTTGTTCTAAGCCCACAACATTTCATGCTTCCCTAATGAGGAAAAGTACAGAAGAAAATACAGTGCTTGCCTTGCACATTCAAATCTTCAAGATTGGTTAAATTTAATCATACTCTTTCTATACTAGATATAAATTATTTGAAAGCAGGGATTGAATCTTCTCATCTGCCTGTAAATTTTAGCACTGAGCACACAGTCCTGAGCATAGGAAATGCCCTATAAATTTTAATTGAGTAGGAATGTCATTTTTGTTCTGGTGAAGAAGAGAATAACAGAAAGTCCAAATTCATCATGTAAGTTACTTCATTTAAATCCCCATTTCCTTAAATAATTCCTATTAAGGAATCAAGGCAGGTACAATGTAGGAACAGAAGATAAAGTATAAATGTCAGCAGCCAGTGGGTTCAGGTCTCCCTGTCTGTGAAATGAGGCAAGTACTTCTCGGAACTGTGTGCAGAATGGAAGGGCTTCTTGTACAAACATATATCCCATTGCAGGAAAGATTTGAATTTAGAAGAAGAATTGGAGGCAGCCCAATGCCTTCACAAGGGAGGAACAATTCAAAGGTGAGGTCTTGCTCCAAAAATCAAGGTAGATCACTGCCTTATTTCACATTGAAGCACTTGATTTCCTTCTAAGTTATTTTTATGTAATTTGAGATAATATTTGTAAAAAAATCAGTTTATAGTTTGTTGAGATATTTTCTAAGTAGTCCTAAAACCTGACTTAGTATCACAAGAGTACAGAATTATCTAAGTAGCTCTTATTACCATTCAGAGACGCATGGCATTCTAAAACAGAATCTTGCAGGCTAAGTTGAGTTATACTGGCAAAAGGATGCTGCCAGGATTTTTTCTTGATAGTATTCATTTACCAAGACTATAAGAATGCTCTATCAGCATTTTAATTATCACAACTTTGTTTTAAGTTCTTGCTAGTTACTTTTTGTGTGTTCACTTGCCTGAGGACAACATGTTAAATTCTCGTAAGTATAGAAAAACGTGGCAAGGATATCCTTTGTTACACTTAAGCATAAAATGAACACCCACCCAAAATTATCCATTCACAAGTTCTTTGTGTTTTATTGATCTCACGTTTTTCGTATATTATGTAAGAGACAGGAGAGGGATAGATATAATGTTCTTTGCTTTTGTAAATAACTTATTAAAATCATTTGAGAAGATTAAGATAGACTCTCACATTTAAACTGTTCTGAATGACATTGAGACTTAAGCAACTTGATCTGGAAGTCCTTCATGTGGAGCCCGTTGGGATCTAATGCAGACCCTGAAGGGACTCTTCAACCAGCTGCAATCGCACACTGCACTGTGACTGTTGGTAACTTACACTAAAAGTGCCTTGATGTCTAATAACCCTATTTGGTTTCCATTCGTTGCTTTTCAATAGGGAAATACATGCGCTATTTCAGATCATTCAAATAAATTATTGCTGTGGTGCTTCAAGGAACAATTTATTCTTTGAGACAATTCTGCAGTGTGTATATAAATTTTTGTTTTTTAATAATTTCTCTGCATATAGTCTAAAACTTTAGCGTCTGTTTTTCTAGAACCAACGATGAAGTGCATTAATGTCACCAATTCAAATATCCTCATTGCTCAAAAAATTCTTAAAATTGCACCTGGTCACAAAGATTTTCTCAGATAACTACAGAAAGGATAGTGTCCTTTCCTTCACCCTCTTTATTCCTGAATTGCTCATGACTCTTCATTTCTAATTTGAAAACACACTTGTTAGAATGCTTGTATTTTTCTTAGCTATTGATTTGAAGTTCTTTCATCTAAGAATAGAAATATTTCTTTTGTGTTCAATACAATATTCCTTAAATTATATATACTTAACCAACAAATCTTAAATCTAACATATTTAACTCAAGCCCTTCAGAGCTTCCTGGTGAGAATTTATATACCTGAGCACTAGGTAGAAATTTGAGGTCATTCGGTATTTCTGAAAGGCAGGCATTGGTATCAATTTCATATCCTTTTAGACATTTCTTTTAATTATCTTAAAAGTAAGCACAGTTCCCTTTTGAGTTGCGTTCCTTGAATTAATGTGATAACAGAGCAGTGTTTACAGGACATTAGCTGCTCCTCACTGATAGCAAGCAAACTGCTGAAGTTACATCTGCGATTGCTTTTCTGATACAAACTTAGTGAGCACACAGAAGACTGAACTTCATGGACAGGATAGATGGATTTAGTTACCTTCACAAGCTACCTTCAAAGAGCAGTTTAATTTTGTTTCCTTATAGCAGCTTCCCTTCCCCCGAACCCATTAGAACATCTTGATTTATATTACTGTAATTGTAGCATTCCCAGGAAAGACAGAATTTTCTCCTGTCAGAAAATGTGGCTCCCTGGTGAAACTGACCTGGTAGAACAAGTAGGATTCTAAATAGTTCTGAATTATCACTAAAGCCAGGGTCAAAAGAATACCTTTAATTGTTTCTATTAACCACACACACCAATGAACATACTCAATTAATGCATTAATTTACATGATTTTATAGTTAAATATGTACAGTATTAATCTTGACTATCTGAAGAAATGCTTCCTGGTAATATCATTTTTCTATAGCATCCAAATCACTTCATAAACCATATGATTTGTTATAAGTAAGCATGCATATTACTTATGAGTGTCAAAATACTTAGGCCATTTGTTTATACTAATGTTGCACAGTTTTCATCAGTGTCTAGCATTTGCTTGGTTGGTTTTACAAAGGCAAATTCATTCATCACATAACCTGTTGCTTTTTTTCCTAAGAGATAATGTGTCAGAATCTCCTCATAAGTGGTTTGCTGCCAATAAATAATTAAATAAGTACATACTACAGACCCTTATGTTTGAAAAAGTTTAATGGTTTTGAAATTTGTTTCAAAGTTTGTGTCTTACTGTTATTAATGTTCAGTATGGCTACATTGCAGTAACATTACGTGTGGAATACCTAGGTGAAAAAAGCAGGGACTCTATCCCTAAGGAGTTTGTGGTCTAAAATAATAAATCGAGAAGAAAGTAGATGATGGCAATATAGTGTGCTAAATTTTCTCATCACTGTATGGACACTTCTCATGGTACTGCATGAGTGATGTAGGTACTTCCTATGCTCTTTTTTCATTTTATTGCGATCTCTTTAAGAACAATCACCATTTATGGGTATAACTGGCAAAAAAAAGCTTTCAGGAATGAGTTTACCAGTATCAGTTAAAAAAAAAAAAAAGTCAGGCTCCTAAAATGGATCTTGACACTTCTGCAATCAGAAGAGCATCATGGGCAAGTAGCAGCCATTACCAGGAAGCCAGCTAGAAGAGCCAGACCCTCTTCTACATGGAATCTGGAAAGAAAAGATCAGCTTCTGGCCTCTGGGGCAAAAGATAGCACCTGAGCAACCCTTCATATTGCCTTAGTAATAATAAATATTTCCCTTTCAAGTTGCAAAAAATGGCCCTGAAGCTTGTGAATAAAGCCTAATAAAAATACATTTCAATTTGGAGAATTTTAATCCTTCCATCTCTGTTATAAATTGCTGCGTGAGATATTTAGTCCTAAATATTTTACCCTGTTGTGTATTAGCAAAAGAAGATATACCATAGATTTTGATCAGATGACTTAACATTTTGAAGTTACTATCTCATATGAATTAATCAATCTATAAACACTGTGCTTGTAGCAGATTTGCTCATAACAGACAAGAGGTGAAAGTAACTCAGGCATCTACTGATGGATGAAGTGGTGAACAAAATGTGGTATATGCTGACAATGGAATAATATTTGAATTTGAGAAAGGAAATTGGGTCATATGCCACAACAAACTTGAAATTCGAAAGAACTATGTTCAGTGAAATAAGATAAGAATGAGAAGGCAAAACTATATTCTTCCATTTATATATGATTTCTAAAGTAGCCAAATTTATAAAAAAACAGAAAGTAGAAAGGGAACTACCAGGAACTGGAAGAGTGGGAAAAAGGAAGTTGTGGCTCAGTGGGTATAAACTTCAGATTTATAAGACGAAAATGTTCTGCAGGTCTGATTTATAGCAATGTGAATATTCTTATCACAACTGAACTGTATTTTAAAAAACAGCTAAGATGGAAAATTTTATTTTATTATTTTTTCTTTTTTTCCTTGTAATGATGGAAGGTCCAACCCAGGGCCTTGTGCATGCTAGGCATGTGTTCTACATCTCCAGCCCTTGTGTTATGTGCCTTTTAGTACAATAAAAGAGGCTAAAAATAGACAATTTACTGTGTTTACATTTTAAAACATCACTGTATCACAAATCTTGACTAGAGAAATCCATTATATATGTAGATTTATTCTGGAAGGAATAAGCAGTGCATGGCTCACATTTTTGTTAGGCAATTTGAAAATGAAACACAGAAAAGACAATGCAAACAGACAAAATATAATAATTTCACCCTGACTTGGGAAACGACTGAGGAGAACTGTCAAAAACCCCTCTTTCTCACTGTTCTATGATACCAAATTTGAAATTCCCTTATAAACAAAATATAAGCTTACTGAGGCATATAAAAATTTGTAATTTAGTAAATCACATCTCATAATTGTATTTGGGGAAGAAATAAAGAAAGAAAGAAGAGGGAGGGGATACAAGGTGAGAGGGAAGAAAGAAGTTAGACTATAAAGCCCCAATACAATGTAGAGTTCTTGAAGAAAGGCTTCTGACATACTCACTATTCTTGTACAGCCTGTCATCTGAAAAACTCACACTGCAAATGACATAGAACTTAAAAAGATAAAGAAAGAAAAAAACTTTCTGAGATCTAAAGTGTCGTTCTGGAAGCCTGTGTATTTCATTTTGTACAAATGAGTACCAGACTGTTCTTATTCATGCCACATTTTCCCCCAGAGATTTATTTGGCTGTGGAGGAGAACTATTCTATATGCCTACAATGATTGGTATTAATGTTGGCTTTCAGAAAGGCAAGAAGTTTGAGATGTAATAGGGAAGAACTGGAATGCATCACACACCACAGGCATGATATTTGCCATTATATTTGTGTAAGGTATGTTTGTTGCAGAATGGAAATCACTAACATGAAATCTGAGAAAATGTTGCAAGTCAGTCTTGAACATATGCTTATGGTATCTGCTGGAAACATTTTAGCTTGAGAATGAGAAGAAATATAAGAGAACTACTCCGGAATAGTGTCTGTGGATATCAGGATGACAAATTCAGACACGTTTAGTTCTACAAGTGAACAATCTAGTCCTTAGAAACTTCTTAGAAACCCTGAAACATTATTCTTTATATAAGCATTCCACTAAGAAAGAAAGCAAGGAAATGGCTATGAAAAAGTTGGTTGAGAATAAGTAGAATGGGATGTTGGCTGTATAGAAAGAAAGTCTGCAACTTGAAGGCTATAAATATGCACATTTTTATATTGAGGTGGATAAAATCATGGTGATAATAAACAGTATTCCTTGAATTTATGATCTATGGAAGCTTTATATACTTTTTGTTCTTTTCATAGCAGTGTAAATAATTTTGTTATGATTTCTCTTTTCAGAACTATGAATGTTTGTTTATTTCCTAATAAAACTGT
The DNA here is from genome assembly GCF_047511655.1 of Castor canadensis. Classification (NCBI taxonomy): domain Eukaryota; kingdom Metazoa; phylum Chordata; class Mammalia; order Rodentia; family Castoridae; genus Castor; species Castor canadensis. The sequence continues at coordinate 76,108,321 of NC_133399.1, read as the reverse complement.
CAAATGATAGCTTGTTTTTCCAAGATGTCATGACTACGAAAAAACAAAGCATTCATTTCAAATTCTCATATTAAAAACTTAAACATTTGTTTTCTGTCGCTCAAAACATCCATAGATTCATGAAAGCAGACCATGACTATTGTAGTCGTGGGCTTTAATAACAGAAGGAATATGAATGTCTCTGAGTAAAAGACATTTTAATCTGTTATTTAAAAAGCATTTAGAGTCTTTTGTGAACTTTTTCCAAATTTATTATGATTTTTATTTGATTTCACTATATTTGAAAATATCATTTATATTTTAACTAGCACTCAGCAAACATACGTCAATAATTTAATTCCAAAGTATTTGCTGAAAATCTGACACGTAGGGAACAATATTAGCATTTTAGCCAGCTTTCTTTCAGTAGCAAATACCTGAGATAATCAGCTTATAAAGAGGGAAGGTTCACTTTAGCTCACAGTTTTGGAGCTTCTAGTTCATGGTTGGGTAGAACCAATGCTTTTAGATCTTTAGTAGGGGGCAGGATATCATTGTTTGTGGCCAAGCAAAGCAGCTCACTTCAGAGAGGAAGAGGAAGGGGCTGGGGTGCAACAAACCCTTCAAGGACACCCCCAAAAACCTAAAGACGAATTGTCCACCCGCCACTTCTTAAAGGTTCCACCAACTCCTGATAGTAGCTAGCTAGGGACCAAGACTGGGCCTTCTAGGGACATTTAAGATCAAAGCCATAGCATTTTGCTTTTAAAAATTTCTTTTCTCTTTCTTTTTTTGTGATAAAAAATACCTGATATTCAGAATTTTTTTCCAGTGTTTATTGTTAGAATTACAGAATTTATAGAATTGACTTATTTCTGTCCAGTATAAGCTAATCTAAATCTTGTATTCACTCTACCCAAAGAGGAAGTTCTAATGCCAGGTTTGGGCCTCATCTTGCTATGTGGTGAGTAACTCATGTTTGGATTGATTTGCAAAATAGTGGTAATATTAATAAGACATTCATATAGCATTGTAACTTTTACAGTTTTTCTTTTGTGTGACTTTTTAATTCTCATTAATAACAGTGGGAATTAAGTTAGACCATGGTGAAAATCAAAATGTTTAAATGCCTGTGGTTGCGTACCTGTAGTTGCTAAAGAAGCCAGGGCCTCTATCCAACTGAGAATATGAACTCAGGTGGAGCACAGGGAGTAAAGAGGGAAAGCCAAAGCATGATCAGGAAATATACATGCTTATTCTCAGGCACACAGGCACCCAAGAAGTCTCTCACGTGATTTGGAATCTTGCTGTATAATCCTCAATTTGAAGTTTGCATATATCCATTCTTGGGGTAGATTGCATTATTGTTACCACCACTTTCCCTATTACTTTTCTCAATATCTACACCCTTTGCCATTTGCCTTCTGTAATGAGGCCATAATTGGCTAGGTGACTTGCTTGGGCTAGTCAGATGGACATCAGCTACAGTGAGCTAACTCAAAGCTTTAGCCTTAGGATACATTGGATGCCATGGCTGACCCTATTGTTCTACAATGGGGTGGTCTGTTGACCCAGGAAGAGTAAAAACAAAGTAAAGAATTTATAACTTGATTTAATCTGAAGCCTAGAGCCAGCCCAGGAGAGCTCAGCTTGGATCAACTGACTTTCAGCTTATCCCAGATATGCAAAGAGAGCACTGCTTACTGTTTTAGGACTGTAAATTGGAATTTGTTTGTTTCATAGATCACTGTTTCATAAGTTAATACTCTAGGTACTATCCTCTGTCATGAGACATTTTCTCATCATCCTTAGACTTTAAATTTAGATGTAAACAAATATTTTCCTCTCACAATTCTTTGGGTCTAACAAATTTAAGTAGGCTCTTGTAATCAAATAAAATGAGCTCAATAATGTTCATTATGTGCTATGCTCAGAACTTGCTGTCATAATTTAATCACACTGTGCTCATCTTCATTATTATTCTTTACAATGGAGAGAAAAAAATGCCTTTTCATTATTTCTCTTGAAATTCACTTGTTCACTTACTAGGTTATTCAGTTAATATCTATTAAGGAGCTAAAATTTTTCTAATACATACAAGAATGAATGAGATAAGACCCATGATGATAAAGGGATCTAATCTATTTGATGATGTACAAAGGACTCTTCAGTATAATGAACACTATAATGAAGTTGAATTCTTAGTGTTATAAGCATACAGTGGAAAATATATTAGTTATAAGAAGGAACATACATTTATATATGTATGTATGCTTTTCTTTTTTCTTTTTTTGGCAGTACTGGATATTGAACTCAGGGCCTCACATATGCTAGGCAAGTACTCTACCACTTGAGTCATACCCTGGCTCTTTTGCTTTTCCTTTTTTTTTAAAAAGCAGTCTTATACTTTTGCCCAGACTGGCCTTAAACTTTGATCCTTCTGCCTCTGGTTCAAGAGTAGCTGAGATTATAGATGCAAGCCACCATACCCAGCCAGGAAAAAACATGAGCTGAACCTTAAAGGACAGGGGAGAAAGAAAGAGAGACAAGCTCATATTTTCATAAGTTTAATAGACAAACAAAAAATGTTATAGTAGATAAATCTTTTTTAAAAAAATTAGTATGATCATCAATTGGGACAAATGAATTCTCCCACCTCCTGATGTGAAGTACTGAGAACATAGTATTATTTATATAGCATCTTTGGGTATGGATGCATAACTAGAATCTGATCACCAGGAAGTAGCCAACAAACCTAAATTAATAGACACTCCATAAAACAACTGGTCTAGGCTCTTGAAAAATGTCAATGTCATGGATGATGAATACTGAGGAACTATTGCAGATTAAGAACAGTGATAATCAAATGTATCTGCTATCTAGGACAGCCTTGGGCATAGTCACAAAATCTATAGAACGCATAATAGTATATACATGCTAATTTCCTGATTTTGACATTTGTACTATGGATTGGAAAAAGAATGTCTTGTTTTGAAATAAACACTGAAGTACTTGGGAGAAAAGTGGTAAAATGTATATATCAGAAAGACACCTTTCCTCTTTTTACATGAACAACACAACACAGAACACTTCTGTGGCTATGTGGGGCATTTTTCACTAGCAAGAACCAATTCTCTAGAAGATACTGGCTGAGTGTTTCATGTTTTAACTTAAGTCTGACACTAAGTGGAGTCAGTGCAGACTCCCACAGTTTAAAGGCTCAGTTACAGAAGACTGTCCTTCTCTCCACTTCGGATACCAGTTGCCACTCTCAGGTTGTGGCCTGGCTTCAAACTGACCAGCTATCAATTGGGTTCTCACCTCTCTTCTTTAGGTTTGATAATTTGCAAAGACAGTTCACAAACTCAAGGAAACACTTTACTTATGTTTACCTATTTATTATAAAGGACACAAATGAACAGCTAGGTAAAACAGAGGCATAGGCAAGGAATGTGGGAACATCATGGAACTTCCATGCCTTCTCCAGGTTCACCAACCTCTAGGCACTGACACATGTTCAGCAATTCAGAAACCTTGCATCCCTTAATCTAGGGACTTTTTATGAAGGCTTCCTCACTTTGGTGTGGTTGATTATTAATTCCATCATTAGCCCTGTCCCTTTCCTGGAGGGTGGGAGATCAGATAGTTTTAAGCTTCTAATCATGGCTGAGTCTTTCTGGTAGTCATTCCCATCTAGAACCATGTCAACAGTCCCGCTTTAGAATAAAAAGACATTTTATCACCTAAGAAATTCCAAATATTTAGGAACTCTGTGTTGAGAATTGGGGTAAAAAAAATCAAATATCAGAACCTTGTAATTTTATGACCCTGGAAATTACAATTGTAATTTCAAATCTTTGTGCCAGAAAACAAGGATGAAGACCAAATATTTATTACTTATTTTATAATATCACTCTGTCTCAGTGTGTGTGAATGTGCACTTGTGTGTGTGTGTGTGTGTGTACATGTGTGTGTGTATGTGTGGGTAGATGGGGAAAGGGTAGAAGAGGGGATAGATAGAGCAAATGTGGAAAATGTTAATATTTAAGAAATATGGGTAAATGCCCTATAGGAATGCTTTTGTACAATTTTTGCAACTTGAGTTTGAAAATATATCAAAGTAAAAATTAAAGCAAAGTAAGAGGAAAGGATGAGGGAAAGAGGTGAGCCTGGGATTCAATCAAGGGAAATCAAAGGCTCCAGAAACAGTACGCCCCATATCATGAGCACATATCCAAGGTCGGCATGGAAAAATCAAGACCAATGAATTATTCTTTTCTACAATTTAGAGGCAGAATCTGAGTGCAGAATTAGAACACCAACTTCCCACATAAGAATGAAACATACAACTGGCATAAGCTATGGATTGTACCAATGTCATCTTCTTGATTTTGAATTTGTTGTAAAATTATGTCAGCTGTTATCATTGGGCAAGGCTGGGTGAAGGGCTCCTGAGTCCTCCTGCATGTTTTTTTATAGCTTCCTGTGATCTGTAGTCATATTAGAGTTTTTAATTGATTTTCTGACTATCTCCATAAGAACAAAACTCATATTTTTTAAACTTCCTATTGATATGAATGACTCCATATGCTAAGATTTTTACCTCTAAACAAGACTATTTGCATTAATGTTAGTAAATAACTTTAGGGAATTTTAAATTTAGTTTAAACTTTCTAAACAACATTTCTCTAACATTCCTTTTTACATTTCAAAATATATTTTGTTCCGGACTTCTTTCAGATCTAATTCAAATTACAGCTGTCAAAGCAATACAATACAAAGAGAAACTGCAATGACAACAAAAACGTGCCTAGAAAGGATAAAAAAGCGTTATTGAGGACAAATCATTGTAAATGCAGAACCAAAATACATAAGTATAATTAACATGATCCAGAGCAGCATTGAGATGACACACTCTCTTCTTGAGCAAGCACTAGCCAGGTTTCTTTCAGCTCTTGTCCCAACAAGACCGTAACCTTGACCTATAAAGACTTGAGGAAGCACTAATATAGTTTCTTAAAGCTTACAACCACAGCACTAGAATGACCTTTAAAGTGATTTCCCATGAAAACCCAAAACCAAAAGAATTTACTCTTCATTCCAGCCATACCTGAAAACAGAGCACCTGTTTCTCTGTGTGATGGTAGGAGCCTAGGTTTGTTAAGTACCAGTTAGCAAACCCAGGGACCAAGTCTCCTTTTTCAGCTTTTTGTAAACCTCCCTGACTGTGCTCATGTCCCCATGATTCCCATGCCCTAGACTTTCATTTTCCCTTTAAAATACACAGTTACCTCTGTACAACTCAAAGTTGAGTTCAATTCACTCAACTTTCCTCTTATTCCAAGAGTTTTACTGATTACTGTGTCTAAGTTTGTTGATCTTTGATGAAGTTTCAATTCTATTTTTATTTGCTCTGTCACTAAGATGTCCAAATTTTCTATCAGTGTCACAGGATTTAACACTTAAGAAAATCTCAAGTAAAGTATAATAATAGCTACTGTTCATTCACCATCTGCTGTGCCCCCGACATTTTGCATTGCACCTTAGCCCGCAAAAACAAAACAAACAAGCAACAATAAATAAAAGAGATTAAGTGGTATGGAAATAAGGAGTTATACTGCAATATGAACTGAGCTTGGCATATCATATGACATGTCAAATCACTCTGTCATGCTTATCAGGTTAAATTAAAATTTAACTTTTTATGATATTAACCATTACTATTTCCTAAGGGAGCTCAGTCCTGAAGTAAGTGGAGAAAATTCCAAGGATGACTATAGTAGAGTTTGATTCAAATTTTGGTATTTGACTGTTGACAGCTTTTATCCTATACCCCTTCTGCCCCATGTTTGGGCTGATAAGAAAGCCTGGGTACTCACTTTGACAACAGAATCTTCCTATCACACCAAGAAACCCTCTTCCTGGCTCCATCTTCTAACAACCATTAAAAACCTCAAATAGATCTCCTGTCCTTGTTCTCTTGCTTCTTTGTGGATCTGCTTGGGAAGTTCTCCTTTCTTGACTTAAAATGCCTTATTATGTGAGAAGTAAAGCTTTTCCTACTCTCCAGGTGAGGTGTTTTGGCCTTGACACCCAAACCATGCTCTGGGGGGAAGGGAGGGGATGGCCACAACAATGATGAACTATTGAAATGTTTATATTTAAATACTTATATTTAGAAAGAATCTTTTCAATTCATTTTGTATTAAGACTACAAAAATAACTTGTCTTTCAAATAGAGCCTAAAGTGATTAGATATTTAGCTACCATAAATGTACCACAATTCACTATGGCACATTGATGCTAATGTTTTCCATATTATACAGTCACTAGGCAAATTTCAACATTTGTTCTCAAATATGCAAAGATTTCTGGTTTGTAAAAGTGGCTTGGAATGCTCTCCATGTGAAAATCACACATTTACAAAAACACATTTGGTGTGTGTTTCTCCTGGAGGGAATATATATTTCCTTAGGGACCTTAGCAATGCTTATGAAAACAATATAAAATCTGTCAGTATTATATTATGACCCCATTTTATACACTCATTTCCAATAAATATTTTGCATTCATTACTGACTTTTGACTTTGGGTGTGATATAAAGAAAACATAAAAGCATGAAATGGTGGTTATAATTTTCAGTTTTAAGAAAGTTACTTTAATATTCCTTCAGAATATCTTTCCTAATGAAAAGAAGTTCATATATTTTAAATGGTAAAAGTATATACTGCCAGAAAAATCAAATTCTATTAAGCAAAGACAAATAAACTTTTACACATTCCTTGGTTTGACATTCCCATAAATGCATACTTGACATTTTAAAGAAAATGATCAGACAGAGTGAGGAGGTTAGTAGAAAGTAAAATTTTATGCAAAAAAGTAGTCAGTTTAATATAAACAGAAGTCTTGCAATAAAATTTGCCATGCGATAGTCAAATATTAATCCCAAATAAGAAGAAAAGCCACTTTCTAGAAGCAGTATAATAGACATCTGCTATAATTTTGCCCCTCAAAGTGGGAGACACTTTTGATTGTTCTTTGTACATATTTAGTAATAAATATGGAAACTTCTCTGTTCAGGCACAGCAGCTTCTGATGAGAATGTCCATTTGATTATTTAAACTATTTTCCTCCAGTTATATTTTTGAAAGACCCACATGTACAGTATCTATATCAAACAAGCTAACTAGATTCAGTTTCTCCCCTCTGAGAGTTTGGGCTATAAGTCAGACCACGTTCAAATGTATAATGCTTCAAGTGGGATAAATCAGCAAGGAAAGTCAAGAATCATGTGAATATGTTTATGAGGGTGAGCAGTTTTGATGTTTTATGTCATTCATTTTTGGGCATGTCCGTCAAGTAGAATACTATTATTTATAGTAGCCACAAAGTGTACTAAAAATGTAGGAAGCAAGAATAATATAAAGATAACCAGCAGTCATGAATAATTTCCATTTTTTCATCAAAAATTTTGTTAAGTAGTAATTAATATTTTACATATTTGAAGGCAAATGGTAGGCATAGAACAGAATAATAGAGCTATTATTTCTGAAGCCACTGTACTGGGGCTAAAAATAAGAAATAAGAAGCTAAAACTGGCTTCACACTCACCACTATCCCTGACTGTCGGGAACATTGTCCCTGAATAATGGACACCGGCTGGCTACTGGAGAAACTTCAGATTTTCACAAACTTTCTTGCGAGCAACACATCCAAAACTTTCAGGAAAACATATGTTTTTCAGGAAAACATATCTTGCTCAGATTTGTCTTTCAAGTATCACACGAGCCCATCAATACAGAATGTTAACATTAAAAGAATATGGAAAGTGTAACTTTGAATTGCAACCTTCCCAAATGCTGAAAAGGTACAAGGAAGTTGAGTGAACCAATACAGATTAACAAGCAAAAATTCCATCAAGAATTATATATGGAAAATGTATATAAAGTCTTTTATTTTCTCTTGTCCTGAAAATATGGAAATACACATACAAGTAGATGTTATCTCAAAAGGGCATAAATTAGAATAGAAAATTTTTGTGTGTACACTTCCAACTTTGTGGTTATTTGCAATATGGGAATCGATTGGCAGGACAGGAAAAAATGAAATAGTTCTTTTATTTGATAGAGAAAATTATATATGAAGGATGTATTTCAGATGGTCATATTTCACATGGATTATGAAAGACAAGAGCTTCTGAGAGCACTCCAAAGAGCAAAAAGAAGCTTGTGAGCAAACAAAGGATACTAATTCATTTCAACCCTGAAGACAAGGAAGGAAGGGAAAGATCCCTCCCTTTCTTTTTGGAATAAAATAAAGGATGCATAAAAACAGTCTTGCCTGGTTAAATGTGGCTATTACCAGAAAAGGGAAAGGAGGAAGAGAAAACTGGACAATCCACTGTGAGGGAGTTTCATAGTACACAGGAGCTACTGCTCTTGCCCACGGAGGAAGACATGGGATATCTCCCAGGTCCACAGGAACTGGGACATGGAAATCGTGTCCACACATTTGTTGAAAGAATGTGACAGCTGGAAAGGAATGGTGAGCCTCAGTAAGCAGAAGTCAAATTTGTCAGAGTCCAGCACAGGGTAAGCAAAGTGAGTTCAGAGAACTCACTAGAGCAGAGTTCTTTCAGTACAGCAGGAACTTTCCCAACTCCTTGATGACACTCACAGTCACCACTTGTCCCTTGCTATGAACAGCCAATGAGCAGTCTTTGACAGGTGGCTTGACCTTACAAGGACCTCAGTATCAGGAAGCTTATGTTTTGGATGCACATCCTTTCCTGATGCCAATGCCAAAAGGTTTGCCCTCTGTGTCTACGCAATGTTTGGGTGTCCAGAAGAAAAAGCTGAAATTCATATGCTAATGTGTAAATAAACATTAGGCCACTCTTCTCTCCCATGACTATGAAGGAATCTGAGGAAGATTTATAGATAATGTGATAGCTCTTTTTTATTATAAACTTTTTATTAGGATATATTCATTGTACAGGGAAGGGATTCATAGTGACAATTCTGAGTAGACTTACATTGTACATTGGTTACATCACCCCCATCTTCTCTTCCCCTCAACCCCCTCCCCGACCCATTTAAAGTATTTGTACAAGGTTTCTATGGCACTGTACTTTATAGAAGCAATGCTAAACTGTTCAATTGCTTTGCCTATTTCCTTTTATCAACATCTCCCTGAAAACTTACTGATGTTAGTCTGTATCATGGTTCCCTCAGTATAGTCTGTACACACTTCATTCATTTATTTTTTAAAAAAATTTTAGCCTGGGAACAGTGGCTTAATTCTGTAATCTTAGATACTCAGAAGGCAGAGATCAGGAAGATGGAAGTTCAAAGCCAGCCCTGGGCAAATAGTTTGTGAGACCCTATCTTGAAAAAAACCCACCACAAAAAAGGGCTAGCAGAGTAGCTCAAGTGGTAAGAACACCTGCCTAGCAAGTGTGAAGCCCTGAGTTCACATCCTAGTGCTGCTAAAAAAAGAAAAAATTACTGAATTTCTACTGTTGGTAAGGCATTGTGTAGTGTAGAAAAGCAGATTTGGGATGGAACATGCACATATGGCTAATAGAAATAAAGGAGGAAGAATATATCTTTTAGATGAGGAGGACAATGAATGAAAATGTCACAATAAATATACATAAAGAACTATTAGTTGTACTTAGAAAAGCAAGAAACTTTTCTTATCTTTGCAGACATGAAAGATAGGTGAAATTTAGATTGGCATAGATAGGTATGAACCTTAGTAAAATGCCAAAGAAATATAAGTCTTTTGTGGGAGTGAAGGGATTATTTGGTTAGTGAGTAGGATGCAGGAAAAGTAATCAGAGAAGGCCCTTTGGAATGTTTACAGGTAGGTGTTTTGTTGCTGTTAGGTGCCACGTACACGACTATGTGGCATACTTTTTTTGAAGGATGTAGCTTACATTTTTAATTAACACATAGTAATTATATGCATTTTGGGGTACAGTATGGCATTTCAATGCACAAATAGAATGTAAAATGATCAGAAGAGGATAACTGGCATATTCGTGGCCTCAAACATTCATCATTTATTTGTGTTAGAAACATTCAAAGTCTTCTCTACCAGTTATTTTTAAATACACAATTAATTGTTTTAAACAACAGTTTTTCTTCTATGCTACAGAACATCAGAAATTGTTCCTCCTATCTGTTTTCCCTCATTAACCACCCTTCATTAACCCCTTCCCAAGCTTTAGTAACTGCTCTTCTATTCTGTTTCCATGAGCTCTACTTTCTGTGTGTCAGCATCTAAGGATGCTTTGGTAAACATTTCAAAGTACCCAAGTACAAAACAACTCCAGATAATCCAATAAAACCAGAAAATCCAATCTAGCCTGAGAGTCATTTCTGAGATAAATTCCTGCACCGGTCCACGATATCAGCACACTGTGCTAGGTTTAGGATCTGGACCAATATGAATGTGACGTTTGTTGTTTTCTGAGCTGAAGTCAAGCTTTCGAGAAAAGCCTTAAGGTGGTGAACAAAAGCAGAGTCTCTAGAGCCAGACTGCCTATTTTTCAGTGTGGCTCAACCCTTCTTATCTGTATAGCTCTGAAAAAGTTATCTACTTTTCTTAAGTCTCATCTGTAAAAAGAGGAAAATAACAGCTCTGGAATCATGGAGCTTTGAGAAGTAAATTAATATAAGGCAGCTGAGACAGAGTAAGATCTATAGTAACAATGGTGATGAAGATATGATGATGGAGTGGAATTTATGTTGTATAGTGCTGAATGCATACAAGACATTTCAAACAGATGTGATCTGGACCCAGGGCTTGCAAAATTAGATAGGCCTACTTGGAGACATCCAATAATAGGTCAAACCTAAATACATTTAACTTGCAGAAGCTACAGTTGAGTTAAATGCCATTTCCTGAGGCTCTGAGCATTACTTCTGTGGTAACTATGTTGCTCCAGATAGCTCTAAAACCATGTTTGAAGGGATGGGGATGTAGCTCAGTGGTAGAACACTTGCCAACATATGCAAGGCCCTGGGTTCAATCTCCAGCACTACAAAAATAAATAGAGAAGTTTCTAACGAAGACTTATAAAATGTTCAGTAGATGGGACTGCTAATAAAAAACATTTGGTCAGAGTGAGGATGTTTGTTTTACTTTAGAGCATCTGTAAAGCATTGCTTTGCTCCTAAGATAGCAACTGATATGACATTCTTTAAATGAAACATATGATAGACATTCTTTAAATTTAAACTTAAAACCTGCATTGGAAACACACTCACATACACATTCTCACAACACAGATGGACAAAAAGGTTCACTCTTAATTTTTAATCAGTTGTATAAAATTTCATTGTATAGATATAGCATAATTTAACAATACCCTTGTTATTGACATGTGAATTATTTTCACTCTTCTGTTAGTAATATTACAATGAATAAATTGCATATATGTGAGAAAGGTTGATTACTAGTCTTTGTGGAAAAGAATCTTACTATTTTGCTTGCATGAGTAGTATGTGACACAGGCAAACATAGATAACACTTTATTCCTTTTGCAATGCCTTCTGAAAGGACGTGGAATATTCTGGTTTATGATGAAAGATATTGTTGTTTGCTGTTTCTTTCCATCATTAACTGGTATGCTAATGACCTGTGTATGCAAATAAATCATTAGAAGGTTGAGAAACTTCAGAAAATCATGTTTGGACAAGTTCATAGTATTGTCATGGAGTGTTAAATAGTCAACTCTTTTTTTCCATTCTAACTGCAGCTTTTCCACAGGGAAAAGAAGAAGCAGTCAAATACTAAATTTACCTTTTTCAGAGTCCTTGCTCAGTCATTTAGATAGAAGAAACTTTGGAAACAGGAGTTTTTTTGTCCCTGAATTAGGGGATTTAATAAATTCTCTTTTACCATCTGTCTACCTGTCATGTTAAATCACTATAATGTTTTCTCTCAATGGCTACAAAACTGAGAATTATGGAATACAGTGTTAGGATTGGAAATGTTCAGAATGAAATATTTATCAATGTTTATTACACAAACAAAGCAATTAAAAATTGCTTCATCTAAATGACTAAGAAATCATACATGATAGAGTCCAAGGACACCCAGAATTTCTACTGTCTTATCCAGTAACTTAAGAAACTTAATATTTTTGGAAAGTATGGACATGTAATATCCTGATGGACTTTCTATTCATGTTAAGACATTTTAAATGAAAAAAAATTACCAACTCTGTGTTTTTGGATAAGTTCCCCATGATAGAAATCTTTTCATTTTTCATCACATGAGGTTAGTACTATGAAGTTAAACCTTAAAAATCAAAGAATGTTAGGGCTAAAGGTGCTAGGATATTGTTAACTCAGTTAGACAAGTCTCTTGTATTGCTATGAGGAGACTGAGTCCTAGGTAAATTAAAATGAAATTCTGCACTTTAATTTTTATATGGTTGTTTAACTTAACTACAAGTTCCTTGAGAAATTTGTTTTACTTATCAATAAATCATGTGGTACAATGATGCGGACATAATAGATGCTTGAATAATATTTCTAGAATGTAGATACCTCTGTCCAAACTCACATAGCAGAAAATCAGGGGCAGAATCAAGTGAGCCTATGTTTACTGACTGCTAGCCAAGGAATCTAACATTGGATTCTTCCCCTTGAGTTGCTATTCTTACTTTGTTTTTTTACTTAAAGCAAGATAAAGCTTCTAATTTTTTGCTTATTATTTAAATAATTCTAAATAATTTTGCAAACACTAGTCAAAATGTTCCACTTTAAAATTTCTCTTCAGACTTCCAGGTAGACATCATCTTGATATAGTAGGCACAGAATCTCCCAATTCCAATAAATAACAAATTACAAAGAAACAGTAATTAAACAAACAATTTGGGACAACTGCATGTTATAAAATTCAGAGACAGAGGGGAGAGTGGCAAAAGAAAGGGGAAGGGAACTAAGAAATGACAGGAATGAAGTAGAAGATTGCATTCAGCTTAGGGAATCTTGTAACCTTAACTCTACTTTTGAGAGGTGCTACTGGGAATATCAACAGAGTCAAGGAAAAAGACCTAACATTGAACGCCTATTCAAGTTAAAGGTAAATTACGTTCAGGGGAATAGAGTAATTCATGGTAGAATATATTTAACAAAATCTCAGAGAGGAGGAAAAAACAGATTCACCAAAAATCTTCTCTTAGTTTAGTGTGCATGTTTTCTACTTCTGCCACTTACCCTGAGTATACAGAAATTTATGGCTTACAAGAAAAGACAAAGACTTCCCAGAAAAGAAGAGAAGAGCATTGGAATTTCCAGTTTCATCTCAGATGAACAAATAACTTGGAAATTGTCATGGCCATTCTCATAACAAGAAAAAGCAGAAAAAACTGAAAATAAATGACTTCTTTGAACTATCATAAAATAGAGGTTGAAAGGCAAAACTTCACACCAAAGTCTAAAGATATAGGTGAATATGGAAAATCATAGTCAAGATCAGTTTATCTGGAGTGGAATCCACTGGAGACAAAAACTGGTGTATGTTCACCAAAATAGTAATTTGACAAACTGCTGGAGGTTGAATGTAGACTGGCACGGAAGGCCACAGCCTTAGGGCACCTGCAGTCACTTCTGTGATTATATCTTTGAGAGCACCCCTCCCCCCATTACCACATAGGTTCTCAGAGTAAAGAGTGAAAGAAAACTTCCCTGGTGTTTCTGGCAGCAATGAGGGGGAAAGTTCCCATTTTGAAATATGTCCAAAGCATTCTCCATAACAAAGCCATACTTTGTGGGGGAGCAGACTTGATGGGGCCTTATCTGACTTGGGGAAAAAATGACAAGGCAACTTCAGGCAATGTAGCTTTCTTGTCTCACTAAAAGAGAGCTTGAATGAAAAAGCTAATACTCTTGCAAAGGACAGAGGTTACTAAGAGACAGGTCTCACAATAGATTATAGAATGCTTTGTCTGCCCCATACCTTACCATTACATCAGTAGGGCTTCACTAAAACAACAAAGTATTACAACTAAAAGAGATACAAAATTCAGACTCCATTTAAGGAGGAGCTTTTAGGGAAGCCTAAAGACAACAGGAGAGACAAAAATACAAAGAGATGTATTTTCATTCTCTGGCAACTCTGTGTACATTAAACACAGCTGTATTCCCAGGCAGAACATCATAAAAACTTCAAATGAAAGGCCTGTTCATCCCAGTCTTTATTATCAAATACATCACAAAAGATTACAAGTCATACTAAAAGGCAAGAAAGAAAGCAGTCTGAAAAGACAAAGCAAGCATCAAAACTATACTCAGATAATTCAGAATATGGAATTATCAGTAAGAAACTAAAATACTTGCGATTAATATATTACTGTCTCTAGTAAAGAGTGGATAAAACAAAAATTTAAAAGAAATTTAAAGAGCAACTTGGAAATTCCAAGAAAGTATCAGAAGAAACTGTTAGAATCCAAAGCACAGTAACAAAGATGAAGAATTCCTCTGATAGGATTATCAATAAAGTGGACTTGGCCAAGGAAGAATCAATGAGTTTGAAGATACGTCAATAGAAACTCGGAAACCTAAAGTATAAACAGAAAGAACAGAACAGAACTCTGGGGTACTTTCAGATATATGACACATATGTAATTGGGATACCAGATAAGAAACAAGAGAGAATAGCAGAAAAAATATTTAAACTAATAATTACTGAGAATTTTCCAAAATTAATGACAGAAATAATAAGTCACACATCTGAGAAGCTGAGCAAGCCCTGAGGAGAAGACATATTCAAACTGTACAAAACCAAAAACACAACAAAGATGAAAAAAGCCATAGAGTGAAACACCTTACTCTAGAAAGGAACAAGGCTAAGAATTGTAATGGAGTTTCCTTCTGAAACCATGCAAGCAAGAAGACAGCAGAATAAAATATTTAAAATGTTGAAAGTAAAAAGCACAGTGAGACAAAGCAAAACAACACTAACCTAGAGCTCTCATCCAGCAAATTATTTTGCAAAAGTGAAGAAGAAAAACCTTTCACAAATAAAAAGAATTAGTAACCAGTAGAACTACCTTACAAAAATTAATGAAATAAATTCTTCAGATAAGATAGATTAATTTATCAATTAGTTAAGGGAATCAATATTATTATTAGATGAGCTAAAAGACAGAAGTGTCTTCAAAATAATACTGATGCTTATTTTAGTGATCATAGCTTATGTATAAGTGAAATGAGCACCAGCAATGTTGTAAGGAATGGGAAGATACATTGCAAATATAATGTGAAAAAGTGCCTGTCCTACCCATGAAGTAGCACAGTATTGTTTGAAAGTAGACTTACATTTGTTATAAATATATATTGCAAACTCTAGGGCCATTACTACTAATATTTTTTAAAAGTATAATTTATACACTATGAGAGGAGAAAAATGGAATTAGATAATTAATTAAAACTAGATAAAATAGAAAAAGAGGGAAGAAAAAAGTGGGAAGGAAAACAAATATTTTGAAAATTATCTTAAGTATATCAATTATCACTGCAAATATGAACTGTCTAAATATGCCTAATTAAAACACCAAAACTATCAGAATGAATTTTGAAAGAAGATTCACAATATACTGTCTATAAGAAACCCAATTAAATATAAAGACAGACAAAGATAAAAGAAAGGAGAAAAATATACTAACCATTTATCGGAAGGAAGCTAAGATAGCTATATTAAATTTCAAACACAGCATACTTCCAAGTAAAGAAAAACATGAAGAACAAAGAGGATCTATATAATGATGAAAGTGTCAGTCCTCAAAAAAAAGTCATAACAGCCCTTAATGTGTATATGCCTAGCAACGTAGAAGCAGAATAAATAAGGCAAGAGCTGATAGAAATGCAAAGAGAAATAAACTAATGCGCTAACATGGTTGGGGGCTTTATATATGGGTAACTGGTAGATCCAGAAGTCAGAGAAGTTGTAAGGATGTAGTTGAAATGAACAACACTATTAATTAACTGGTTGCATTTATAAAACACCCCATCCATTAGCAGTGGATTATGTATTCTTCTCAAACTCACATGGAACAGTTGCCAAAAGTGACCCCAAAAGTGACTCCCTTCTGTTCCACAAAGCACACTGTAGCAAGCAGTAAAGAAGAGAAATCATTCAAAGTATGTTCTCAGACTATAATG
This sequence comes from Castor canadensis, assembly GCF_047511655.1. NCBI lineage: Eukaryota > Metazoa > Chordata > Mammalia > Rodentia > Castoridae > Castor > Castor canadensis. The sequence continues at coordinate 76,092,160 of NC_133399.1, read as the reverse complement.
GAATTAAACTGGAAGTAAATAATGAAGCAAACTGGCTACCACCACTTTCCGAATGTCTGGATATTATAGATATAATTCCTCATTACCTGTGGGCCAAAGAAAAATTTAGAGAGAAATTAAAAACATTAAAAAAAATGAAAATGAAAGAATATTTGCTAAAATTTGTGGGATGAAGAAAAAGGGGTGCCTGGAAGGACAGCTATGATAGTAAGCACATATATTAAGAAAAAAAGAAAGATGCAACAAAAATCTGAGATTCCACATTAGCAAAGTAACAAAAGAAGAGTAGTTTAAGTCAAAAGTGGCAGAAGAAAATGAAGAATAAAAAACAGCAGCAATCATGAAACTTGAAACAGAAAAACAACATAGAAAAATGGACCAAAAGCTAGTTATTTTTTAAAAAATCAATAAAATTTATAAACTTTCACCCAAGACAACTGAGGTAAAAATAGAAAAGAATATAAAGTTATCAACAACAAGAATCTTCCCACTATAGGACCAGGTTTGTGAGTTTGAGGGCTCAGAGTTAGAACCTAGCAGTCAGAAGGACCTGAATTCAAACCCCAGTATTGCCACCCCTACAAAAAAAAATCCTCCCATTATATAAATGCAAGTAGAATTTCTGGACCAAGCAGTTAACCTTAAGTATTAGAAAGGTGAAAGAAAAAAAAACTACTATAGTAAAAGAGGAATACAGCATGCAAAGTAAAACGAATGTTCCTGTATAAAATAGTGAAAAACAAGGATGGAGAAGAGCATTTTGCAAAAATGTGCAACAATTCAGCAAATCACTACAAGTAGGGTCTCAAAGGTAAAAATCACAATATTGGCATAATAAAACAAGGAACAACACATCAATTACTTATTTACAAGCAAATGAGGACAGAAGGAAATACAGGCACACTAAGACTAAATGATCAACTTAAAGGAATTGAAGGCAACACAAAAATGTAAGGAAACTGAATCAATTAGAGACTTAGGGCAAAATTAGAATTAGATATTAGGGCAGAGGCAGAGACATTGAAATGGAAGTTCAGCTGGTTGCCTTGATATGAAAAATATAACACATAAACATTTTTAAAAATTATTCAGAGACATCTTTAAATATGTTTATTTGAAATGATTAAATCTGAAGAACAAATGTGCATTGTTTTCTAGGAAAAACTGATAGAAACTGATTCTGGTGAGTTTTTTGAAGTTTAATAGTAAAGAAAGAGCTTTATAGATATCCAGGCAGAAAAGTAAACATTATAGGCTAACTTTTTACTGAAATATTTAAAAAATTTTCAAAGTCAACAAATAAGGGAGCAATAGTAGCTAATGCCTTGAGTTAACGGATGTATATGAAGATTTAATTCTTATACATGGTCTCATTATGCTTTTGATATAAAGGCAATAGCCTGATATTTTCAGATTTGAAAGAACTTAGATATTAGGTCACCAAAATTGACTGAAAATAAAAAATAAAGAAGGAAAAGAGAAATAAACATTAAAGTTTGGACATTAGTTAGTGCTTTTATTAAAAATGAAAGTAAAAGTAATAACTAAGAAAACTGTTTACAAAACAGAATGTAAAAAGTTTATGGTAACAATATAAATAACAAAATTGAGCAATTATAATCATAGTCTTATTTTCTGTGACATGGTACCTATCAATCAGCAGTGAATAAAATTTAAATATATTTTAAGTGACTTTCTAATATTGTTATTTATTAGCATATAATAGTTATACAGGGGGGATACACTACAACATTTACATCCTCCATCATTCTCCCCATTCCCCTTTCCCCCCTTCTTAGAACAATTTCAACAGGTTTCATTGTTTGATTCTCATACATTTATACAAAGTACTTCCACCATATTTGCTTTCCTTTACCCTCTTCATTTACCCTTCCCTCTCCCACTGGTACCCATCACAGACAGGACTTATTTCTACCTTCCTGTATTTCACTTTTTAAAGTGTTATATTGATTATTCAAGGACTTGTATATGTTATACTTAATTAGATTTTTAGATTAAATTTTATTGTTTTGCTTTATTGTTGTGCTGGTAGGGGTTCTTAATCAGATTGACCCCCTCTATTACTTACTCTTTCTCTATCACCCTGCTTACCTATTATTCAACAGTTTATAGTTCATTACATTGTACTTCATATATAGATGCATTGTGTCTTAATAGTATTTACTATCTAATCTTGAAAGGCTTATATTCTTATAATTAGGAGACTTTTATTTTAAAATTTCTATTTTTTCGAGTTTATTCATGTGTTTACTCTGTCAAAATAATGAATTTATGAGGAAGAGTATTATAGTAGTCTTCTAACAATTACCTGCTATAACATTAATTCTCTATAAAAACAGCTGCAAAACTTTAGCACCAAGAAAAAAATGATTTATGTAGCTCATGAGTTTGAGGTTTCAGGCTGGGTTTGACTGGTCTCAGCAGCTTACTCTGCTGTCAGGTGTGGTCTAAGAGCTTTTGACCTCAGTTGGATTTCAAATGTCTGGGGACCAGCTTACTTTTGTTAATATCAAAAGTAAGTATTGGTTTCAAGTGTGAATGCGGCATCATTATTCTATTCCATGTGTCTCTTTCTCCAGCAACTCATCCCAGACTATTCCAGTGGTGACTGAAAACAAGAGCAAGCAATCCTACCAAGTAGGCACTTCAAGCTGTTGTTATGTTTCTTACATTGACTGGCTACAGACAGTCACAAAGCTGAGCCCAGAGTCAGAGTGGGAGGATACCCCAAAGTTATCTGCTAAAAGCTTATGGTTAAAGGGAAAGTCAAAGAATTGAGGCCACTTAAAACAATGCATGTTTTCTCTTTCATTTTCCATCTATCCATCCAAACATGTTTCTGTCAGTTTTTGTATACATCTATCTATCTCTCCATCTATCTATCTATCTATCTATCTATCTATCTATCTATCTATCTATCTATGCATATGGATAAGAATAAATATTCCCAAAAGATTGGCTGAGTAGCTCATGTAATAAATCCTGAACAGGTGAATGTAAATATTGAAGTCATTTAAAATCATAATTTAATATCAAAGCCACCATTATTCAAAAATCAGTGTTACAATCAGATTGGTAACCCACTTCTAGAGTGGTGCCATAAGGAACTTCATGGATCCAGAAGTTCCATTGAAACTGCTGAAATTATTAAAGAAAAAATCCAATAATTTAAACTCCTTGGAATTTTTCTAAAAAAAATATGTGAAACATTTATTTTAAAAAATGTCTACTAATTTTGGTAAGAACTGCAAGAATATCACATACTCTCCCTTATTCCCAGCTTAACACAATAGAAACTCCACTCCATGTGGCCAAAAGATATGATGCCCTCCCTCCCTCCAAACTCTATGGTGAAGGGCTGTGGTATTTCCCTGGGAGAGTCAGGAGCTGCATACCTCAACTCCACCCCAGTCTCAGATTTACATTGCAGAAGTTCATTCCAACCAGGTCTATCTTGCTCCATTTAGCCATTATTAATAGGGAAGGGATTCTAAAACTCTGTGGAAGGCCAAGAATACCAGATTTCTAATTGTTTCCCTGATAGCTCAATCACAGGGTAGAGGTTCCATGGTGGGAGAAACAAGTCAATACCAGAGACTACCACCACCACCCATGCTCTACCCATAAAGCTGGAATATGTTTCTAAGAGAAGACCACTGACTCAGCTCTAGCTCTGGAGCAATGGCTCAGAAATTTTACCCAAAAGAAGAGGCTGTCCATAAGAATAAAACACTTTTAACAAAGATAACCTTATTTAGAAGAAAGTGGGAAGGTTCAAATCCAGGGCCATCTCCAAAATGGAGATTTGGGTGGCAAATAATTAAGAAGATAATATAATTTCATGAAAGCAATAAGCAAACTCATACACCAGAAAGCTGAACATAAATAGTGAGGGAAAGAGACAGCTTGCCTAGGATCAAAACAAACCCCAAAGACTGGTTTTAAACACCGCTCCTGCCATTAGTCAGAATTTAACTGATTAAACTGTGAGAATAATTTATGCCATAGAGCACTATCAAAAATAAGGAATCATTCAGCTAGCAAGCAGTGGAGTCCAACTATCAGTTTTGATATCAACAGAGGCAGACAGTGTAACAGAAAGATGACAAAAAATAAATAAAGATTTGATCCCCAGAATGGGAAAAGAAAGAAAATAGAAAGAAACAAATAGAGGCCTGTAAATGCCCTATTACAGAATGACTGTATCCATGCCCAAGGCTGTGCCTCTGAGAAAGACGTAAGATGCCTGTGAAAAAAAATCAGAAATAAATCAGGTAACAAAAAGTGCCTATGAATTCATTCAAAGGGATTAACAGTAGATTTGAGTTTATAGAAAAAAATAAACTGAATGCTTGAAAATAATTTGATGGAGATTATGCAATTTATAAAACAGAGAGAAAAAAATGTGGAAAAATGTACAGAGTGTCAGAGAAAAATCAGAAACCATCAAGCATATGACTATATGTAAAATGGGCATGCAAAAAAGAAAGTAGTGAGAGAAAGTTTTCAGGAATAATGCCTGAAAACTTCACCCATTTGATGAAGAATGGTAATGTATAGACATTAAAGATGTTCAGTAAACTCAGTCACAGACAAACAAAGATTCACATGTAGCCATGTATTTCTTTTAAAGACAAAGAAAAAAATCCTAAAGGCAAATATTTGAATGTAATACCTGTCGTCAACTCAAAAGCTTAAGTTCAGCAAAATTGAAATTCAAAGCTGAATGAAAAATAAGGATATTCCAAGTCAAGAAAAAAAACTAAACGAATTTATTGCTAGCAAACTAGCCTCACAAGAAATTCTTCTTTTAATTTAATTTTTATTAGCATTTATTAATTATAGTAAGTAGTTTCATTGTGATATTTGTAACATGTATATAATGTAGCTCACAAGAAATTTTGAAAGAAGTTCTTTAAAGAGTAAGTGACCCAAGACAATAATCTAAATCCACATGAAAAATAGTAACTATAGGTAAATGCAAGTGTGTGTGTGTGTATAAAAAAGGCAATAGGAGTGTGCATTTCTTCCCATTTTATTATAAATTATCCACTCTCAGATGTTTTGTTATAACAACAGAAAGCAGACTAAGACACAAATTCAAAAGCAGGCAACAAAGCAACGTTAGGCTTGGTTGAGAAAAAGACTCAGAAGGGTCAGACTCCAGTTTGGTCAAGGATGAATTACTTGTTAGTTAAAAATAAAACATGGCAGAGTGGTGGTTTCTGGTTCTAACAGAAGTTTGTGGTTCACCATCTGTGGCATGTGGCATGTGGCCTGCTGAGACTGTAGGAGCTGATGGAGAACACCAGGACTCCCCAAGTTGGAAATGGTGATGGTTGGCGGACAGTGGTAGCCGACGGGCTCTGGGAACCCGAGGACAGTGTTGTGGCAGGACCCGGCTCTTGGCCATCTCCTGATCTGTGACAGAGTTGCTGCTGGCGCCACTCTGCTTGTTCCTTTAGTCCCTGACCAGCCTGGACCCCAACTTCCTGTGCCTTGTTACCACTGAAGAAACTCTGCCCTCCACACCCACAGCCCCAAGTCTCTCCACACCATCTGGTGCTGGCGAAGGTCACAGGAGGCTCCTGAGTGTCTGCAGGGGCCATGTGGAAGGAGCAGTTGTCCTTGGGGGATCCCCAGTCCCCATCCCAGGCAGACCCTGAGAGTCCAGAGTTTCCTGATGTTGGAAGTGGAGTCTCCACTGCCACCTGGTCCTGAGCTGGGGCTTCTGACAGACGGGAAATCTCTTGAATATGACCCTGCATCCAGGTGTCTTGTGTGTGATGTGTGCTTTCTGTATACAGCTCTTGTTCCCTAATCTACTTGGCACTACTTTTTTTTCCCTCTTCTTCCTCCTGGTGCTGGGATGGCACCCAGGACCTTGCATGTGCCCTAGTCCTATCACTGTCTCCAAATTGGTGTCTATCCATCCACCACTTACCTGCAAAGTGATTACTGGTGTATTGGGGTTGGCGTCAGTGACCTTTGAGGATGTGACTATGAAATTCACCCTAGCAGAGTGAGCCCTACTGGATGCTTCCCAAAAGAAACTCTACAAAGATGTGATGCAGGAAATCTTCAGGAACCTGGCTGCTGTAGGAAGAAAGCCAGACAACCCTAACATTGAAGGGTACTACAAAATCTCCAGGAGAAACCTAAGATGTGAAGTTATTGAGAGACTCTATGAATAAGAAGGTAGCCAATGTGGAGAAATCAAGTAGATTCCAGATACCACTGTGAACAAGAAAACTCCTCCTGAAGTAAAGCAAGTGATAGTCCTGTGCATGTATAAGTCCTCATGGGTCATGCATCTCTCGATGTGCCCATCAGTGTTCAGACTGGACACAAATCTTATCTAGAATATAGAGATAAACTGTATAAATGTAGGCAATGCGGAAAAGCCTTCATTTTCATCCCATTCTTCACTTAGATATCATGAAAGGATTCACAGTGGAGAGAAACCTTATGTTTGTAAGCACTGTGACAAATCTTGCTCTCAACCCAGTGAACTTTACCAACATGAAAAAGTTCACAATGTGGAGAAACCCTATGTATGTCAGAAATGTGGGAAAACATTTTCCTCTCATACTTGCCTTCAATATCATGAAAGCATTCACAGGGGAGATAAACCCTAAATTAAGCACTGTGGGAAAGCTTTCATTCAATCCAGTAAACTTCATAAACATCGAAGTATTCCCACTTCTATTCACTACGTACAGAAGCTATGTGTTAAGACCTTTCCTAACAAAAGTTCTCTTTGGCATCATGATGTGTTCCACATTTGGAGAAGTACTATGTATGTAAAATATGTGGGAAGGCCTTTTATTGTTTTCATATCCTTGGAAATCATGAAAAAACTTATGGGAAAGGATTCACTCATTCTAGATACCCTCAAAATCATGAATGAATTTCAGTGGAAAGAAACCCTATGCTTATAAGCAATGGGGAAAGCCTGTATTACTTCCAGTCACATGCAACGACATGAAGTCCCTCACCTTGGGGAGAAACTCTATGTATGAAGCTATGTGATAAAACCTTCAGTGATCACAGGTGCCACTGATATCTTGAAAATGTTCATGGTGGACAGAATGAATCTGCATGAAAGCAATGCAGGGAAGCTTCACTCATTTCTGTCACCTTCAAATACGTGAAACAATCACACCAGAGACAAAACATATAGATGTGAGAAATATGAAAGACTTTTCTTCTGTGAGTAAGGTTCATAGTCATGAATAAACTAAAAGTGGTGAAAATCCCTATGTTTGAAAAAAATAAATAAAATATGACAAAATAAATACCATAAAAACAGCAACCACATAACAGCAGGAATGACTATAAGAACATCAGACAAATTGACAAAAAAAATGCTACCAGAAATAAAGACATTTTATAGTAATAAAATAGTCAGAAATTTAAGAGAATACAATAGCAATAAACATGACATCTATTCATTTTTTACTTTTAGTTTATCCCTCTCACTATTGCTAAGAGTCACTAACACTTATTTTGAAGAATAATTTTAGATAATTTATTTAGGGTCATTTAACACCTTTGGAAAAAATAATGCTTTCTTTACTGTGAAATGTAATCCCTCATTGTAAACTTCAGAGCAAATACACATTGGAAACTACATTTAAATAATTGCAGATGAAATCCAGAAACTTTATCTGAGCAGAGCCAGTTTGTTATCATATAGATCTCTAAAGTCTTAAAACTGTGGCCAGTGTTTCCAAATCCTGCTGCTTTGGAGAGCTTAAAATGGAAGAATCTCTCCCCTCATATTTTTCATAAAGACTTCCCCACCACAAAGTGTATTTGTCTAGAGACCTCCTCACAGCCATCTCACAGTTGTAAGAGAAAGATTATAGATTTATATCATTTAAACCTTTCATTCCTAAGGATAGTTTCACAACTTTGTGAATACAGCTAGACTTTTTTCCCATAACTTTTTATTTCAACTTTATAACCATCGTGGATAACAGGAATTTTTTTTCTCCTTCTGGAAATGCTTGTTTTTGTATATGTATTTTAATTTTCTTGGAAGAGCCAACAACCAGTGATTGATCTCAGATCCACTAATGAAGAACATTTCTTTTACATCTGCACTTTATTGTGTCATATGCTAAATGTTAAGCCAAAGTTCTTGGTGAAGAGCAGCCAAAGATGTCTTAATATCTGAGAACAAGTTATGCTCAGAATATATGAATTTCTAGATTGAATATCAAAGATAGCTACCAAGCACATTATAATGGAATTGTATTCCATGCATTGCAAAAATCTTCATTTTTCTGAAAAAAAGTGTCCTTAAATTCAAAATGGTATTTGACTGTAGCCCCCTTCTTAAATTAATACAGTTGCTTTTCATGGTGTGGTGGGTATCACAAACTTGATGGTCATGGAGTCTTGCTCCTTGTTCTGATATCTTCTTGGAGCAGTTGATGCTAATTCTTCTCTTATTTGTTTCCTTACATATAATGTGTATGTACATATTTTGCTTACATGATAGAATTGTTGGATATCTTAATAAAATGGGCATATGTGAATTACCTAATCCAGTGCTGACAAACCTGAATAATCAACTTGAATAGTGAAATTGAGGTTAAACAGTGTCTCAAATATATAGATACTCAATTCAATTAGTTTTTGCAATTATATTTCAACATTCTTTTTTTTTGTCAGTAGGGAGTATGAACTCAGGGCTTTTCACTTGCTAGGCAGGTGCTTTACCATCTGAGCTATACTCTCAACCCTTTTTGCTTTAGGTATTTTTGAGTAGGGTCTCATGTTTATTCCTGGGCCAGTCTTGACCATGATCCTCCTATTTTTTTCCCCACATAGCTGGGATGTCAGGTGTACACCACCACATCCAGATTTTATTGGTTGAAGTGGGGTCTCTTAAAATTTTTGCTCTGGCTGGCCTTGAATCCTGATCCTCCCAATCTTCACCTCCTGCAAAGCTAGGATTACAGGCATGAGCTGCCACACTTGGCTTCTGCTTTAACATTCTTATGCTATCAATCATGTAGGTTATTTGTATAAATATAGAGCACATTGATTAGTATTATAAATAAGCCAACTTAGATCAACTTTGGAGTATAGCAATTATATGTTTTGTGATAAGAAGAACAGCTTGTTCCATATTTCAGTGTGACTTTAAAATAGAAATTCAAATATAATACCAATGAATTTCCCAGCCATCATAATAAAATGTCATACCGTAATAGTAATGTGCTTTTGTTCAAAATTACAAATTTTGAAGACATATAAGAATTCTTACTATTAGTTTAATAGATTAACATGAATTATTAAAATTAAAATATTAATTTATACTTATTATACCTTTTATAATATTTTGAACCTCTTAAGCAACTCCTAGTTCATTGTAAAAATCTTATAAATACTTCAACACCTGTATGTATCAGGCAGGATTAAAGTACCTAGAATAACAGCAGTGAGCAAAAGAAAGTTCTCACTTTTGGAGAGTTTAACATTCCAGATGAGGGAGAAAGAGAATAAGTCATATGCATAAAAAAAAGTAAGCCATATAGAATGTTTGAAAGTGGTAAATTCTTTGGGAAATAAAAAGAAAAATACAACAGAGTAGAAAGAATTAAGGGTTGATAATAGTGCAATTTTTAGTAGGGTGGTCTGAGTATGTTTCACTGAGAAAGATTTTAAGTGAAACTACTTAGAGGAGGTGAGGAATTTAGACATGCAGATAATTAAGGAGAATTACCATCAGAGATCATGGCCAGGGTCAAAGTCCTGGAGCATGAGTGTGTCTGGTGTTTGAGGACGAGCAAGGGTCCATTGGGTCTGGAAGAATATGTGAAGGAGAAGTAGTCTAAGATGTTAGCAAAGAGGTAGCATAGTTCCCTATGTAGGAATGTGTAGACCATTGTAAGATTTTGGAATTTCCCTCTAAGGGAAATTGGAAGAGATTTTAACAGAGTAACATGCTGGCACTCAAAAGGAGCACACTGGCTCATGTGTTCAGAACAAGCAGCATGGACAAAAGAGTAGGGAATAGACAGAACTGTTAGGAGACCATTGATATAAAGGCAAAAGATGATGGTGACTTAAAGAACATAGCAAGAAAGTTGTGAGGGTCCAGGTAAAGGATGTATTCTGAAGATGGACTCTAAATTTGGTATGAAAAGAAAGAAAAAAAATGATTCCATTTTTTGTTTGCAGTAGTGGGGATTGAACACACTTGAGCCAACACTTTTGTTTTTATTTTGTTTTGGAGACAGGGTTCAGATAAGTTTGCTTAGGACACTAGAACATTAGGAAGCAGAAAAGAAGAATGAGGAAAATTGAAAGAAAACCAAAGGGAATATAATATTCTAGAGGTCAAGGGGAAAAATGTATCCCACTTTTTATGGAGAAAAGAGTATCCAAATTTATCAAATGCTTCTTATAGTCAGAAAATATCAGAACTGATCATTGATTATTGGATTTAGCAATATAGGGTGATGTTTGATAAACCAGTGTGAGAGAAGATGAGCTGAAAGCTGGATTTCAGTGTGTTTAGAGACAATATGAGAAGGGATTTGGGGGCAATGAAAATAGATCATATTTTGGAGGAGTTTTGCTGCAAAGTGAAGGTAAAGAATTACAAAGATTCATGAAATAACAGTAGCAATGATAAAGATGAAGCCTGATAATACTGTACAGAAAAAAATTGTCATGGAATAAAGAAACAGGTACAGGCTCTGGTGCATAAGCATGGAAGTGAATACTTCAGTAGGATCATAAATAATCTACAGTTTCACCTATTTATATAGTTTGGGAGTCAAAACAGGTAGGTAGATGTCATGGTAGGATTCTGAGGAAACTTTCTTTATGTGACTTCATTTTCTCAATGAAGAGAGATATAAGATACTCAGCTAAAAGTACAGATGGGGGAGGAAGTACAGAAGATTAAGGAGAGAAAACAAGACATGTAACAGTCATTGAAATGGTCAAATAGATTAGCATATATAATAGGATTTGTGGGAACATTAAGGTTCCACTTGATAAGTGTGGTCAAGACTTGAATGTGTATGTGAATTTAAAGCATGATCATTTATCATGGTTATTTTCACCTAATCACATTCAGCTGTATGGATGCAGGTGTGAAGTAAGCAGAAGGTAAAAATTAACTAAGATTGTGTTTTCATCTGAAGTATTCATTAGTGAGTGAATTAACTTCTTATGGTTGTAACAAATTACAACAAATATGGTGGCTTAAAACAATAGGAATTTATTCTCACAGTTCTATAGTACAGAAGATCAAATCAGTATCACTGGGCTATGGACTAGTTTCAACAGGGCAATGTTCCCTGTAAAAGCTCTAAAGGAGAATACATTTCCTATCTCTTCCGGCTTTCTGAAGACAACTGGGGAATTCCTTGACTTGTGTCCACATCACTCCAAGCTGTGCCATTGAGGTTACATTGTTTTCTCTTGTGTGTGCCAAGTCCCCCTTACCCCCTTTTTAAGTATACGTGGATTATGCTGAGAGTTCACACAGAAAATTCAGGATGAGCTCTCCATCTCAAAAATCTCAAATTAATGACATCTCCAGAATGTCTTTTGGTGTATGAGGTAACATTCACAAGTCCAGGGATTAGAATATGAGTAGCTTTAGTAAGATCACTATTCAGCTCACCAAACCAACAAAAAAGAAAGGGAGCGGATATGTTCTAAAGGGAGAAAGTAGAGTGATTGATCATAGCATTTAAGTTTCAATAGAATTGTTTTCATAAATTGAGTGAGCCTGAAAGATAAGAAGAGCTGGTCAGGAAATGTTGACTTATGAAATAGAAACCATGATGTTTTGTATGGACTGGTAATGACAGTGTCTAATACCTGACTCAGTTACAGAGGAAGACCAGATTACTGGAGACAAGAACTTGAGAAACAAAACAGCTGGAAAGAAAAGTTTCAGGATCATTGAAATGGTCAAAACTTACATTAGAAATGGATAGAAAAAATAAGTAGTTGGAAGTAGTAGGTTGAGGAACAAATATAATATGATAGTTAAATTCATACTGTTTACTCTTTATGTGAGAATTGTCTACATATGTGCAAACTTCCACTGTAAATTCATCTCATTCTCCAGATAGTAAATAATGCCAAATTAAGTTAAATATATTTCTTACCGAAGTTCAGGGTTTTTGAAATTATTGTATTGGGGTACATGGTGACATTTATACAAGTTCTTATAGCATACTATAGTTGAATTTATCCCCCTCCATCATTCTCCTTTATCTCTACTTCCCCCATTCCTGGCATAGTTTCAATAGGTCTCATTTTTCCATTTACATACCTGTGTACACAATATTTGAACCATATTCAGCATCCTATACACTCTACCCACATTCTCCCCCCTCCACTGTTACCAACTCCCTAGACAGGACCTATTCTGACTTACTGTTCTCTGTGTCTGTAAATATTACATATATAGATATAGAAAATTTATATATATATAAAACAACATGGCACTGGCACAAAAACAGTCATGAAAACCAGTGAAACAGAATAGAAGACTCAGATATGAATCCACTCAGGTATGCACACCTGATTTTTGACAAAGACACCAAAAAACATTTGATGGAGAAAAAATAGCCTCTTCAACAAATGTTGCTTGGAAAACTGGATATCTGTAATGAAGAAAACTGAAATTAGATCCATGTCTTTCACCCTTTACAAGTATCAACTCAAAGCGGATTAAGGACCTCAGTATAAGACCTGAAACTTTGAAGCTAGTAAAGAGCAGAGCAGAGGATACACTAGAACAAATAGGCATAGGCAATGAGTGCCTAAATAGGACACAAATGGCTCAGCATTGACAAATGGGACTATGTGAAACTAAAAAGCTCTAATAACAAAAGTAATGGCCACCAGATTGAAGAGGCAGCCCACTGAATGGGAAAAAATTCTTTACCAGCTATAGACCTGACAAGGAATTAATAACCAGGATATACAAGGAGCTTAAAAAACTAAACTCTCAAAAAATCAATGACCTAATGAAGAATTGGGCAAATGAATTAAATAGCTTTTTCAAAGGAAGAAGTCCAAATGACCAAAAACACATGAAGATATGCTCAGCATCCCTGGCCATAAAGGAAATGCAAATCAAAACCACATTGAGATTCTACTTCACTTTTGTTGGAATGGCTACCATCAAGAATACAAACAACAACACATGTTGGCTAGCATGTAGGCAAAAAGGAGCCTTCATACATTTTTGGTGGGAATGTAAATTAGTACAACCACAATGGAAAACAGTATGGAGGCTCCCCAAAGAAACTAAAGATAGAACTGCCTTATGATCCAGCTGTATTGCTTCTAGGGATATGCCCTAAGGAATGTAAATCAGGTTATAATAAAGTCACCTGCACACCCACGTTTATTACAGCATTATTTACACCTTAGATAGCTATCTTAAACAAACAAAAATGTCTTTTTTTTACAAGTTCAGTTTTTATTGACAAGGATTTTAAAATATATTTTATGCTAGCTTGTGTTCCTAGGTTCAAGGCATACAGCCTGGGATTGCCAAAATGGACATGAGTTTATCCTTTAGGTTAGAGCATAGTGATGCTCCAGATTCTATCAAGGTGTCTGGAAATGTTTTTTTTTTTTCCTCTTTCTTAGACAGCTGTTTTTTTTAAGGCTTTTTCTTCTATTTATATATTTCTGTCACCTTTCTTGCTGTTTGGCTGTCATCTGTCACTTAATTTTGCTGCTAGTGTGCTTTTAGGCTTTTACATTCCAATTTGTAATTTAAAAGATGTCTTAGGTAGGGCAAACAAAGAGACAAGCTAATTATAATTGTGCTCTAAAAATGAGAAATATAACTCTGAGGTACTGTACTTCTGAACAAAGTTTATAAACTACAAAGTGTGTGCATGGATTTTTCTATCTTCTAAGGGTATTTCTCAATTTTACTTATGTTATAGATGCCAACAAATTTGCTATTAGACACCTATTCAAATGCCATATGTATGAACTGTAATAAATCTCCATAAAAATTAGAGGACTACTTATCAATGTTTATGGACAATATGCAAAAGTCTGCATGTATTAGTTAGGGTCCTGTCTGGAAACAGATGGTACAATCAAACTGGTTGCTTTTAAGACAGTTTCATAGATGAGTTTTGCAAAGGTAAAGAGAGGATTTAGATTTTTTTTATGGTACTGGTGTTGAACTCAGTACATCCTGTTTGCTAGGCAATCCCTCTACCACTTTAGCTATACCTCCAGCCAGAAGGGAGGATGCTCAATTATTTTGCATTACTTGGAGTCTAGGGGCAGAAAGCTGGTAGAGCTGGGTGGGTATGAAGGAGCAGATGGAAGGCACCCAACCCACCATACTAGATAAGTAAAATCTGAAACAGCATCAGCAAAGGAGCTAGACCTATAAGATAAGTATATACATACATGTATATATATATATATATATATATATATATATATATATATATATATATACGTATTTGTGGGTCTGTCTGAGGGGACTGTGGGAAGACAGGAGAGGGAAAAAGAATGTTAGGGAGTGAAAAATATTTGAATATTGCATCTGTGTATAAAGATACTATAATGCAATGTACTCTAAGCCATTGAATAATAGGGGAGGAGGGTTAATCTGATTTAAAGCACAATATTTGCATGTCTGAAATACCAAGGTAAAACCCCTTAAACTATCAATATACGCATTAAAATGATCAACAAGAAGGTAAAGGGGGCAGGTACCAGTTGGAGTGAGGAAGTCATAAGCAGAGGGTGAAGGAGGGAAAATATTGTGGATGTATTTTGTATTCATGTATGAAAATAGAACAATGAAACCTGTTGAAATTGTTGTAAGGGGGAGAGGGGGATAAAAGAGAATGATGGAATGGTTGGATTTAATTGGAATATATTGTAAACACATATGTAAGTGTCATAAGGTATCCCCCTGTACAACTATCTATGCTAATAAAAATATTTTTTAAATATTACATGTAGTAATTTAAGTAATAATGTTTTCTGCTTATGAAATTATAAATATACAGCTAATATTATTATAATGCATATCACTTTTTAGGAAGTTGTTACAAATAAGTTAACTCTAAAACCTAGAGACTATCTCAAAAAGAAGGTGAAACAAAGCATTTTATTCATGATAATCCTTAATTCAAGGAGAAAATTATTCTTTTGCTACCTATGGAGTCTAAGAAAACACCAATAATTCTTATTATGATTAGTCATTTAATATAAAAATTTATGAAAAGTGTATAAATATAGTACCAAATGAGATAGAGGTTTCTTGGGAAAAATGTTATTTTTATTTTTCTGGCAAATTATTGTACTTCAATCTCAGTCCTTCTACAAAGAAACATATAGCTCACTTTCACCATTAAGTACTACACTGTTCTTCAAAGAATATTCATATTTGAGTTGTTTAAAGTAGAAAGAGTTAATGCAAGAGCTTTATAATCTACAAGAGAATATTTCAGAATGAGCAATAAAATATTTAGCCAAATAAGAATAAATTGTTTTTTAAAATAATCAAGGAAAATATTTAAAGAACCAGAAATTTCAATCTACTAAGAATTATTCATATTTGTTTTCTCTATGTTACTTTCTAAATATTTAAGAGCACAGTCACTCAAAATCTCAATCTACTTTTTGGACAAATTTTTATTCTTACAATCAAAAGTTAGTTTCTGCATTCTTCTCAACTCCATGAGCAATAATGCTTCAGAATCCATGGCAGAACGACCTAGAAGGAATGCAGTAACTGCAGATGAAGAAAAAGAGATAAACGAAATCTCATTACCTCTGGGTAATATGCTGTTATTGTTTTAGTTCCAAACTCATAGACTCCATTTCATATCCATTTTCTATAATTGAACAATTTTAGTAAATTGAACAAATTTAGTAATGACTTTACATAAGCATAGAGGCATCGATGTTAAGTGAACCTAAATAGTTGATGGTGTCCATTTTAGTGGTTAAACTTCACAGCTCTAAAAAGATGCCTCACGTCCCATCTGTGTTTATGCATTGTGTTGGGCACATCACAGAAAATAAATGAATGTGACAAAAATCACTATGGGCATATACAACAACTGTTAGTGCATCTTCTGTGCAAGATCCAGGGTTAAGTGTTTAAGGTGCCTTTCAGAATGATGCTGCCCTGTTTTACGGCAACTTCAACCAGAGACAAGGAAAGCAGAAATTTAATAGCATAGAGCCGTAACTAAGAGTGACATATGCACACAATGCTTTTAGAGTGTAAAGGAAAAGCCCTCAATTTTTTCTGAGAGTGTTGATCAAAGTAGTTTATTCAGGCAATACCATAAAAAGGCATTAAAAGGTGAATTAGCCAGTGGGAAGAAAATATTTGAGGTAGAGAATAGTAAGTAGCATGTTCAGGGAAAAACAGATTATTTTATGTGATAAAAAGTAGATCATCCTGATTCTTAAACAAAATCAGAAGCTGTCAAATAACTATGTCCTTTAGCAAGTTGTTTGATTTTGAAAAGGAAAAACATGGCTTGATTTCTCTGGAGCAGAGATATTCAAGCCAATTAGTGGGTAAACTTTTGCTGTTAGGAGGAAAGGAACACTTTCCACATTGCTTTAGATTCTGATGGTGTGATTGGAAATGCCAAGGGAAAGAACTGTTAAAAAAAAACAACCTAGTAACATTGTGTGCAACTGAATAAGAATATTGTCTAATTATTAATCTATACAGAGTATATTTATTGTGAGGCCAAAAGAATGTATTTGTGTTACTCTTCAATACTAAAAATAAAGATGCATTTTAATTAAAATTATTTTCTTATTATTGAGGGCCAATTATGTTAAAAGAAAATGGCTCACATACATAAATTATCAATATAGACTTACTGTTTACATATACATATACACACATGAATATGTACAAATATATAAATATATAGTAAATAAGCATGTATTCACTTGTATTTTATTTTATTTTTAAATTTTGTTAGCATTTAATAGCTATATATAGTGATATTTACATATGTGCTTACAATATATCTTAGATTTTCCCCCTCCATTATTCTCCCTCTTCCCTTCTACACCCCTTCTTTGAACAATTTCAACATGATTCATTCTTACATTTTCATATATGGATGCAAAATAAATCCACCATATTCTCCTCCATTCTCCATTTCCTTATGCCCACCCACCTCTCAGTGGTACCCACCCCTGGAAAAGACATATATTTTACCCTCCTGCCCTTCATTGTTTTTAAGTACATATTGACAGTCCAAGGGGTTCCACCTTGGAACTACAGGCCTATATATATATAGTGCTTTAATCAAATTAGCTCCCCATTACTTACTCATTCGCTATCACCATGCTGCCCTAATATACCCCCAATGCAATTTTGTTCTGTCACTATATATATATAATATTACATATTATATATATAATCATGATACATATATATGATCATGTATGTACCTATATATACATTTAATTTATAGATCTGGCTTCCATATATGAGGGAAAACATGTGACCTTTGACTTTTTGAGCCTGGCTTTCTTCACTTAGCATGAAGTTCTACAGTTCCATCCATTTACCTGCAAACAATTAAATTTTGTTCTTTTTTATGACTGAATAAAACTCCATTGTGTGTATATATACCACATTTTCTTAATCCATTCATCAGTTGTGGGGCATCTGGGCTGCTTCCAAAGATTAGTTATTGTAAAAAATGTTGCAATAAACATAGTTGTACAAGTGACTTTATCACATCCTGGAGCATATTCCTTCAGATAAATGCCCACGAGTATTATCACTGTATGGTACAGTAGTTCTGTTTTTAGTTTTTTGAAGGACCTCCATATTACTTTCCATAGCAGTTGTATTAATTTACATTCCCATGAACAGTGTACAGGTATTCCTTTTTCCCCACATCCTTGCCAGCATTTGTTGGTGTTTGTGTTGTTGATGATAGCCATTTTTGACTGGGTGAGGTGAAATCTCAATGTAGTTTTGATTACATTTCCTTTAAGGCCAGAGATGTTGAGCATTTCTTTGTAAGTTTATTGGCCATTTGTACTTCTGTTGAGAATTATCTGTTTAGTTCATTTGCCCATTTATTCAGTGGGTTGTTGACTCTTTAAGAGGTTATTTTTTTTTTGAGCTCCCAGAAAATTCTGGCTATTAATCCCTTGTCAAATGTATAGCCAGCAAACATTTTCTTTCATTCTGTAGGCTGTCTCTTTAATCTACTGACTGTTTCCTTGTCAGTGCATGATTTTTTCATTTAATGTAGCCCCATTTGTCAATACTTTCTTTTAATTTCTGAGCTATTGAAGTTCTATTCATAAAGGTATCACTTATGCCTGCTTAGTCCAGTGTGCTCCCTATTTTTTCCTGGATTAATTTCACTGTTTTTGGTCTTACATTAAGATCTTTAATCCATTTTGAATTGATGCGAGTACAAGGTGAGAGTCTGGTATGTAGTTTCAGTCTTCTGCAGGGGGAAATCCAGTTTTCCCAGAAACATTTGTTTTGACTATTTTCATCTAATGCATTTTTTGAAAAACTTTGATAAAAATCAGATGATTGTGGTTGTGTAGATTTGTGTCAGAGTCTTCTATTCTATTTCATTGGTCTTCATATCTGTTTTTGTGCTAGTACCCTTTTTTTTTATTACTATGACTCTGTAGTATAGTTTGAAGTCTGATATTGTTGTATATATCTTGCTTTTTATTTTAAAATACAAATCCCTAGAAGTACTTTAACAATCAATAAATAATTATGTCAAGCAGAAAAAATGTATAAAAATGAAAGATATAAGTTGTGCTTTTTCTTATCATTATGAGCCAATTATTCTAAATATGAAAATGGTAAACTTCTCTTTCCTGCTGGGAGATGGTTCTGTTTCCCCCATCTTCACCACTTAGTAAATGGCTAATTAGATAGAGATAAGGGCAAAATAGTTTCTGCTGGGTATTGAGGGGGTGGGGGGGAGAGGGAGGGGGCAGAGTGGGTGGTAAGGGAGGGGGTGGGGGCAGAGGGGAGAAATGACCCAAGCATTGTATGCACATATGAATAATAAAACAATAAAAAAATGGCTAGTTAGAGCCACAGAATCTTTTTTT
The DNA here is from genome assembly GCF_047511655.1 of Castor canadensis. Taxonomy (NCBI): domain Eukaryota; kingdom Metazoa; phylum Chordata; class Mammalia; order Rodentia; family Castoridae; genus Castor; species Castor canadensis. Next base: position 76,073,020 of record NC_133399.1, on the reverse strand, counting down.
TCCTGAAGACAGTTCCATTTGAAGATATTTCAGTCACATGAGTCACTGAAGTTCCATTTCTGTATAAGTACTTTTCCACTGAAATTTCTGTCACTTCCCACTAAAGTAACTTTAAGAAAATCATAGAATAATAGTGGAGTCTAAGTGGGGCTTAAATATGAACAATAAAAATAATTTGAAACAATTGAATTGAGAGGAAATAGGAAGAAAGAATAAATTCAACCATAGAAGAGTAGGGACAAGTATGCAAGAGAAAGACATTACAATGTTTAACCAAAAGTAATGCCAAAAAGAAGAGTTTCAGTAAGAATTGTTGAAAAACTGTGATTGTCACATTTTCAGAAGCACCATGATGCGTAAAGAGCTTGTAACACATAATGTGATATTTAACCAACCTTTAGCTTAATAATGTCAATGATAGTGATGAATCTAAACCAACTAACAGTGTTGAAATTAGGTAGTAAGGATAAGTTATGTTAAGGGTATAACTTACAGATTGTAAACAGCATCTTAAAATGTTTGAAATTCTGATGATAAAAATAACATGACTGTGTTAGTCACTTTTCTGTGACTGTGATAGAATACTTGAAGAAAAACAGCTTAAAAGGAGGAAAGATTTATTTTAGCTTCCAGTTTCAGAGGCTTCAGTCCATCATGGTGGGGGGAGGATTGGAAGAGCAGAGCAGCTCACCTTATATTTATCAGGAAGCAGAAAGAGGGAAAGAAATATCTGCACTCCATGCTTTTTATTCTACCCCCACCCTTATTCCATCTGGATTCCCGGCTTATGGGATGGTACCTCCCACATTCAGGGAAGGACTTTTCCCCTTAGTTAATTTTGTCTGGAAATGTTCTAACAGACATATTCATGGTGTTCTTCACTAATCTCCTAGGCACTTCTCAATCCAATAAAGTCAATGATCAAGATTACTCATCAAAATTCCATTCCTTGTTAATTTGATACCCAAACACACCTCCTTAAGTCATAACATTCCACCTCAGCTCTGAAAAGGCTTATAGCCAACTCAAGATGCAAAATGCATGCAGTGGAGAGAATCCAAGATGGAGACTAGGACACAGAACCAGAAAATATGAGCTCTGTGACTCCAAAACCTTGCTGAGATGCTGGAGTCACACTTGTAGGAAATAAAGCACCAAGGAGAACAAAATTCTCCACATCCTGAACCCCTAGCCCATAGAAAGCTTTTCCATGCCACATTACACTGAGAAGACAGGTGCACTGCTGCCACCACCACCTATGCTACTGTTGCTGCCAGCTCCAAACCTGCTTGGGAGACATATGGAAGACCAAACAGGTGAGCACTAAGCATCACATGGTATTCCCCCAGACACCCCTTGGATAAACCAGCATAGCCCCCTGGGCAGACTGACCTCCCCCACCCAAAAAAAAGTGAACAATAAACACTGAACTGAAAACGAGCACACAGCAGATGGGGCAGAAATGCTGAAAGCACACTGGAGAAGGGGGAGGAGCAAGGAGCTATTCACTGTGTGAACTATCAGTAAACAAATGGCTGGAAAGGCAGCAGGGCTGACAGTGGGCAGGTGATGAGCCACTGCCTGAAGCAGGGAAGGTAGTGGACCACAAAGCTCATCTCCTGAGCAAGTAAACAACACCTAAAATCAAATGGCTCTGCAAAATTGAAAAACAAACAGTGAACCATCACAACACACTGACAGCAGGGGGCTGGCTGATGGATCCCTGACCTTGCCCCAGAGAAAGGGAATGAGGCAAAGAAATAAGCCACCAGTAAATAAGCCCAGTGAAAAGCCACCTTCAAAGCAGAACAGCTGGTGGACTTCAGAACTGATCTCCTGAACCTGAAGACAGCATGCAAACTTAAACTGCCACACCTCACTGAGGGAGGAGCTGACCAAGCAGCTTCTGCTGAAAGACAAAAGAAGAAAACACTACCCACAAGCCAACCTGGTGAGAGTATGACAGAGCTTCTGCTTAAATACCAACACCAGGACTGGATGCTGGAGGAGTAAAACCAGAACTTAAACTAAGACTGAAATTCTTTTGTTCCTGAACCAGGAGTTTTTTTGTTGGTTTATTTTGTTTCTTGTTTGTTTGTTCATCTTGCTCCATTGATTTCTTTGGGTTTTTTTTGTTTGTTAGTTTTATTACTGTAGGTTTTCTATTTTTACATTTACTCCTACTTTTTTTTCTTTTGTCTCCCTTATTCAGCAAATCATTCTGCCCACTCTCATCCACTCTCTTCCCTGAGCTTTCACCTTTCCCTACAATTCTCCCCTAACCTGTCACCAGACTATCCTTCACTCCTTCACACTTATTACCCACTGAACAAACTACTATACTAACTTTACACAACCCAAAATGCCTCCAATCTCTAACACAAACACCCTCTTCTACAACAACAGAAATATACCCAAACACACACAAGAACCACAAAAACAGCAGCTCCCCCAACTGCTTTCCCCACTCACCCACCACTTCTCATCTCCACCTTTAGTGCCACCTTAACCAACTCCCCAAATTTCTATACTTAACATTACAAACATTAGCACCCTAACTCCCACTGCCTATAGATACTACCACCAGGGGATCTTCTGTATAACACATAAACTACTGGTTGGGTATTAAACCTGTGATTTAGTCAATACTGAATTACACCCAGACCAGGGACAGAAATAGTACACACAAACATAGATAAAAACCCAAGACAGCCAGAAAACAAAAATTAAATCAAGGGAAAGAAAACAGGTGACTGAAACCACTAACTGGCCTATCAAGAACACAATTGCACAGTACCAAGTAGAGTGATGGAAAGACAAAAAGGGATGGAAACCATTCTTCCCCCCAAAATAATTTAATACAGGATTCAGAAGGAAATGAAGAAAACAGATACCCAGTTTTGGACTCCAAAAAACAAAGATAAATGATACCAAGGAACCCAACAATGTCCACAAGAACAACCTCAAAGAAGAACTCCTGCAAGTAATCATGGAGAATTTCATGGAGATGATACCAGACATGGTTAGCCAAAACATACAAGAGGCACTCAAGAAATTTCAAAACACAAAAAATAAAGAATACAAGAAGACACCAAAACAAATAAATGAACTCATTGGAGCCCTAAAAAAAATCAAAGTGAAACACAGAACACTATAAATAGAACAATAAAGGAATTAAAGGCCAAAATAGACAATATGAAAGAGGATGAAATGCATGAAATGGAAAACTTCAGAAAAAAGAATAAAACAGAAAACAAAACACAGTGGAAAGCCACTCCAGCAGACAAGAGCATTTAGAAGACAGAATCTCAGAACTTGAAGATAAAATAGAAAATAAGGGAAAAATTGAAGAACTATTAGTCAAACAACTCAAGTCCTGAAAAAGGAATATGCAACAACTCCCTGATTCCATCAAAAACCAAACCAGAGAATCATGGTCATTGAAGAATGAGAAGAGGTACAAGCAAAAGGGATTTGTAATATATTCAATAAAATAATAACAGAAAATTTCCCATATCTAGAGAAAGTTATCCCCATTCAGGTACAAGAAGCCTCCAGTACACCAAACAGACTTGACCAAAATAGAACTACCCCACAACATATTATCATTAAAACAACAAGCACAGAGAATAGAGAAAGAATATAGAAGGCTGTAATCCAGAAAAAACAAGTAACATAAAAAGGTAAACCCATCAAAATCACTGCAGATTTCTCAATGGAAACCTTAAAAGCAAGAAGGGCTTTTAAGTCCTTCTGGGCACTGAATGAAAATAACTTTAACCCTTAGGATACTCTACCTAGCAAAACTATCATTCAAAATAGATGGAGCAATAAAACTCTTCCATGATAAGCAGAAACTAAAACAATACATGACCACTACAAAAGAATCTCCAAGTAATTCTGCACACAGAAAATTAAAGCAAATACATCCATGAGAGGACAGGAAGTACCAAGCCACAGGAAAAAAAAAAGACAAAGAATGAGAGAGTAACGTTGATTTAGCTGTACACAATCAAATCCTTAAACAACAAAAAAACTAAAGGACAAGAATCACCACATAACTAACAATAATAACAATGAAGTTAATGGACTTAACTCCCTCATCAAGAGACGTTGTCTGGCAAACTGGATTAAAAAGGAAGATCCTACAATCTGTGTTTATAGGAGATTCATCTCACCTACAGAAACAAGCACTGGCTTAGGGTGCTTGGTCAAACAAGATACAGAAGGACACTCCATACTAATAAAAGGTGAAATACACCAAAAGGAAATAAGAATTATCAACCTATATGCACTCAAAGTCAGTGCACCCAATTTCATCAAACATACTCTGAAGGACCTAAAAGGATATATAGACTCCAAAACAGTGGTAGTGGGAGAACCTAATACCCCCCATCACCAATAAATAGGTCACCCAAACAAAAAATCAATAAAGAAATTCCAAAACTAAATCACGCCATAGATCAACTGGACCAAGTCGATGTCTGCAGAATATTTCATCCAACATTTGTACAATATATTCTTCTCAGCAGCCCATGGAACTTTCTCTAAAATTGATCATATCGTAGGGCACAAAGAAGCCTTAGCAAATACAAGAAAATAGAAATAATCCCATGCTTTTTATCTGATCACAATGCATTAAAACTAGAAATCAACAACAAAAACAACAGCAGAAAATATGCAAACAATTGGAAGCTGAACAACACATTGTTCAATGATCAGTGGGTCATTGATGAAACAAAAGAGGAAATTCAAAGGTTCCTGGAAGTTAATGAAAAGGAAAACACGACCTACCAAAACCTATGAGACACAGCAAAGGCAGTCCTAAAGGAAAGTTTATAGCCATGAGTGCATATATTAAAAGGACAGAAAGATCTTAAATCAATGACCTAATACTACCTCTCAAACTCCTAGAACAACAAGAACAAGCAAAACCCAAAACAAGCAGAAAGAGAGAAATAATAAAAATAAGGGAAGAAATTAATGAAGTAGAAACAAACAAACAAACAAAAAACCATACAAGAATCAACAAAACAAAAACTGATTCTTTGAAAAAATAAGATTGACAGACCCCTGGCAAACCTGACTAAAATGAAGTGAGAAAAATCCAAATCAGTGAAATCAGAAATGCAAAGGGGAGATAACAACAAACACCCATGGAAATCCAGGGAATCATCAGAGACTACTTTGAGAACATATATTCCAATAAATTGGAAAATCTTAAAGAAATGGAAAAATTTCTAGACACTTATGACCATCCAAAATTGAACCAAGAGGATATTAACTACCTGTATAGATCTATAACACAAAATGAAATGAAGCAGAAATAAAGAGTCTCCCAAAAAATAAAAGTCTGGGACCTGATGAATTCTCTGCTGAATTTTATCATACTTTTTAAAGAAGAGCTAATACCAACTCTCCTTAAACTTTTCTGTGAAATAGAAAGGGAAGGAACACTGTCTAATTCATTCAATGAAAGCAATATTACACTTATCCAAAACCAGAGAAAGACACCTCCAAAAAGGAAAACTATAGGCCAATGTCCTTAATGAACATCAATACAAAAATCCTCAATAAAATAATGGCAAACAGAATCCAACAACCTATCAGAACAATCATTCACCACAACCAATTTGGCTTCTTCCCAAGGGTACAGGGGTGGTTCAACATATGCAAATCTATAAATGTAGTATAGCACATTAATAGAAGCAAAGACAAAAACCACTTGATCATCTCAATAGATGCAGAAAAAGCCTTTGATAAGATCCAACACTACTTCATTATACAAGTTCTAAGAAAACTAGGAATAGAAGGAATGTACCTCAACATTGTAAAGGCTATATGACAAACCTATAGCCAACATCATTCTTAATGGAGAAAAAGTGAAACAATTTCCCCTAAAATCAGGAACTAGACAAGGATGCCCACTATCCCCACTCCTATTCAACATAGTTCTGGAATTCCTAGTCAGAGAAATTAGGCAAGAAGAAGAAATAAAAGGTATATGAATAAATAAAGATACTGTCAAAACATCCCTATTTGCAGATGAGAATGTCCTATATTTTAAAGACCCAAAAAACTCTACCCAAAAACTCCTAGATGCCATAAACAGCTTGAGCAAGGTGGTAGGATACAAAATCAACTTACAAAAATCATCAGCTTTTTTATACACCATCAACTAACAAACTGAGAAAGAATATATGGAAACAATTCCATTTACAATAGCCTCAACAACTATACCCACCTCATTTTTGACAAAGGGGCCAAAAATATATGATAGAGAAAATACAACCTCTTCAACAAATGTTGCTGGGAAAAGTGGTTATCCATCTGCAAGAAACTAAAACTAGATCCATATCTATCACCTTGTACTAGTATTAACTGAAAATGGATCAAGGACCTTAATATCAGACCTGAAACTCTGAAGTTAGTACAGGAAGGAGCAGGAAACACTCTGGAACTATTAGGTATAGGCAAGGACTTCCTCAATAGAACCCCAGCAGCCCAGCAGCCCAGCAACTAGGAGAAAGATTGGACAAATGGGACTTCATAAAATTAAAAAGCTTCTCCACAACAAAAGAAATGATCTTTAAACTGAAGAGACCACCCACAGAGTGGGAGAAAACATTTGCTACTTATACATCAGACAAATGACTGATAACTAGAATATACAGGAAACTTAAGAAACTAAACTCTCCCAAAATCAATGAACCAAGTAAGAAATGGGCAACTGAACTAAATAGAACTTTCTCAAAAGAAGAAATTCAAATGGCCAAAACACACATGAAAAAATGCTCAACATCTCTACCCATAAAGGAAATGCAAATCCAAACCACACTAATATTCCACCTCACCCCTGTTAGAATAATCATCATCAAAAACACCACCAAAAACATGTGTTGGTGAGGATGTGGGGAAAAAGGAACCTTGGTATACTGGTGGTGGGAATGCAAGCTGGTGCAACCACTCTGGAAAAAATTTGGAGGCTTCTTAAAAATCTAAACATAGATCTGCCATATGATCCAGCAATCCCACTCCTGGGGATATACCCAAAGGAATGCTACACAGGTTACTCCAGAGGCACCTGCACACCCATGTTTATTGCAGTGCTATTCATAATAGCCAAGTTATGGATACAACCAAGATGTCCCACTGCTGACAAATGGATCAAGAAAATGTGGTATTTATAGACAATGGAATTTACTCATCCATGAAGAAGAATGAAATCTTATCATTTGCAAGTAAATGCATGTTCTGAGTGAGGTTAGCCAGACTCAGATTACCAAAAATCATATGTTCTCCCTCATATGCGAACAGTAGATCTAGGGCAAATGCAGCAATGTGGTTGGACTTGGGTCACATGACAAGGGGAGAGCACATATGGGAGGTATGGGGATAGGTAGAAAACCCAAAACATGAAAACATTTGATGCTCCCATTGCAGAGGAACTAATATGAAACCTTAAAGCAACAGAGGTCAACATGAGAAGGGGATTAGGAACCAGTATAAAGATCAGTTAGAGATGAATCAACCTGGTTTGTAACACATTTGTACATGAAAGCAGTGCTAGGAATCTCTCTGTATAGCTGTCCTTATCTCAACTCGAAAAAACACTATGTCTTTCTTATTAGTGCTTATTTCTACTCTTTCACAGAACTGGAGAAAAGTGCAGAACAGGTTCTGCCTGGAAGTGGTGTGGTGGGGAGAAGGTGGGGAGGCAGGGGGAGGAAATGACCCAAACAATATATGCACATGAACGATAAAAAAAAAATCAAATACCTAGGAGTAAACTTAACAAAGGATGTGAATGACCTCTGCAAAGGACTACACACCCCTGAAGAAAGAATCTGAGGAAGACTACAGAAGATGGAGAGATCTTTTGTGCTCATGAATTGGTAGAATCAACATACTAAAAATGGCTATACCACCAAAAGCAATCTACATGTTTAATGCAATTCCCATCAAAATCCCAATGACATTCAACACAGAGATTGAAAAATCTTCCTGAAGTTCATTCGGAAACACAAGAGACCATGAATAGCCAAGGCAATACTCAGCAAAAAAGAGCAATGCTGTAGGTATCACAATACCTGACTTCAAACTATATTACAAAGCCATAGCAATAAAAACAGTATGGTACTGGCACAAAAACAGATATGAAGACCAGTGGAACAGAATAGAGAACCCAGATACGAATCCTCACAGCTATGCCCACCTTATTTTTAATAAAGGAGCCAAAACATATGATGGACAAAAGACAGCCTCTTCAACAAATGTTGCTGGGAAAAGTGGTTGTGTGCCTGCAAAAAACTGAAACTAGATCCATGTTTATCACCTTGTACTAGTATCAACTCAAAATGGATCTAGGGCCTTAATATCAGACCCAAATCTCTGAAGTTAGTACAGGAAAGAGCAGGGAACACTCTGGAAGTAATGGGTATAGGCAAGGACTTCCTCAATAGAACCCCAGCAGATCAGCAACTAAGAGAAAGGATGGACAAATTGGATTATATAAAATTAAAAAGCTTCTGCACCACAAAAGAAACGGTCTCTAAACTAAAAAGACCCTCCACAGAGTGGGAGAAAATATTTGCAAGCTATACATCAAAGGACTGATACCCAGAATATACAGGGAGCTCAAAAAAACTAAACTCACCCCAAATCAATGAACCAATAAAGAAATGGGCCACTCTACTAAACATAACTTTTTCAAAAGAAAAAATTCAAATGGCCATGAAAAAATGCTCTCCATTTCTGGCCATAAAGGAAATGCAAATCAAAACCACACTAAGATTCCTCCTCACTGTTGTTGGAGCAGCTATCGCCCAAAACACCACCAACAACAAATGTTGGTGAGGATGTGGGGAAAAAAGGAACCATCATACACTGTTGGGTGGGAATGCGAACTAGTACAACCACTCTGGAAAATAATATGGAGGCTTCTTAAAATACTAAACATAGATCTTCCATATGATCCAGCAACCCCACTCCTGGGGATATACCCAAAGGAATGCAACTCAGGTTATTCTAGGGGCACCTGCACACCCATGTTTATTGCAGCATTATTCACAATAGCCAAGTTATGAAAACAGCCAAGATGCCCCACTACTGACGAATGGATTACGAAAATGTGGTATCTACACACAATGGAGTTTTACTCAGCCATGAAGCAGAATGCAATCTTGTCATTCTCAGGTTAATGGATGGAACCGGAGAACATCACCTTAAGTGAAGTTAACCTGGCCCAGAAGACCAAAAATTGTATGTTCTCCCTCATATGCAGAATTTAGGTCTTAAACAACTGCAGTAATATTATTAGACTTGGGTCACACGCTAAGGGGAGAACACATACAGGAGGACTAGGGAAATATAGGAAACCCAAAGTTTGAAAGTGTTTGATGTACCCACTGCAGAGGAGCTAATACAGTAACCTTAAAATGACAGAGGTCAGTATGGGAAGGTGACCGGGAAGTAGTGAAGAGGTCAGGTAGAGATGAATCAATTTGGGTTGTAATACATTTGTGCATGGAACCAATGCTAGACATCTCTCTGTATAGCTATCCTTACCTCACCCAGAGAAAACTCTTTGTCTTTCTTATTATTGCTTAAGTCTACTCTTCAACAAAATTGGAGGAAAGTGCAGAACAGATTCTGCCTGGAAGTGATGTAGGTGGTGGTAGATGTAGGGTGCAAGGAGCAGGGGGCACTAATAGCCCAAACCATGTATGCACATATGAATAAAGGAATAAAGAAAAAAAAACCAAAATGCATGCAGTTCATCTCCAAGAGTCTGCTAGTTTTAATAGTTCCAATATTGTTCAAAAGTTCAAGTCCAAAGGGTCTTCCGAGACTCAAGCCAAATTTTAGCTGTGAGCACTTGTTAAATCAAAAAGAAAGTTACATGCTTCCAATATACAATGGCACAGCATAAACATTTCCATTCCAAAAGGGAGCAATTGGGGCATGGAAAGGAGGAATGGGAACAGAGAAAGACCAAATCTCAGCAGATCAAATATTTAATCCTATAGCTCCACATCTTGCATCTAGGGGCACACATTGGTGGGATGAGAGCTCCAAAAAGCTTGGGCAATCCTATCCCTATGGCCTTGATGGTTGCAGCCCACATGGCCTATCTTTAGGGCTGGCTTTGCTCACTGCCCACTGCTTCCCTTGGTAGACATTTATGTCCATGGCATCTCTACATGGAGATCTACACTGTATCTTTGGCTTCACTCTCATAGCTTCACACATCATACACTCAGGGGCTGCCTACAGGGATTCTGGCCCTGCTACACGTTGGCTGGCCTCCTAGACATTCCTTTGAAATCTGGGTGGAATCTCCATGACCCTTAACTCTTGCATTCAGTATGACTCCAAAACCAGTATGACTACACAACCAGTATGACTACAAAACCAGCATCACATGGATGACACTGAAGTCTATTGCCAGTTCCAGCAGTGGCTGAACTCCTTGTACAACAGCTGACATGGCCTCTGGGTGTCTAGGAAGCTGAACAGTGAAATTAATCCCAGGGAAACAGCTTCCTAGTCCACCTTAGGTGTTCAGGGTGCCTCAGAGGAACTCTCTTCTCAAGGGAACATTTTTTAAATGACATCAGAAACCATACTTTCCCTAGCTTCAACCATATACAGGTTGTTTGTTTGTTTGTTTGTTTTTAACCAAACTGCAAGGTTTTCGAGTGTTTTGTACTGTTTTTTGCTCCTAGTTCTCACTGTAAAACCTGTGTAAAGTCAACTAATAATTAACTATGCCAGATCCTGAGTGCTGGGCTGCCTTGAAATTTCCTCTGCCAAATTAGTCTGTCAACTTTAAGCTCAGTGCTTTTCAAAGTTTCAGGACTCATACAAAACATAGACATGTTCTTTACCAGAATGTAACATAAATGGCCTTTAGTCCAATTCCTAGGAGAGTCCTTATTCTCATCTGAAACCTCATGAACACAGTCTTTGCACTCTCTTCTTACCTCCCATCAGAATCACCCTTTAAGCTCTGCCTGTAGCATTGTAAGGTTTCTCTATTTTGTATCTCCAAACTTTTCCTAATTTCTTTCACAAGCCAGTTCCAAATGCTTCTGAACCACATCATCAGGAATAGTCACAGCAATGTCCCCAACTTCTCTGTCACCAATTTTCAGTGTAAATCAAACTTATCCTCCTGTGACAAACTACCTGGGCAAAACACTCTAAGAGAGGAATAGATTTAGTTTGCCTCAAAATTTCAGAGGTTTTAGTCCATCATGGTGGGGAGGATACAGTAAAAGGAGAAACTCATTTCGCAGTGGCCAGGAAGCAAGAGAGAATGCCCATAGTCTGGGCTTTCTTCTTTTCCCCCTCTTACTTCACCTAGTCATTAGCTTAGAGTATGGTGCCATTTACATTCAGGGTCTTTCAGCTTTAGTTAATCTCTGAAATGGTAACACAGACACACCCAGAAGTATTCTTTACTAATCTCCGAGGTACTTCTCAATCCAATCAATCTACAGTCAAGATTAATCATCATGATGGCTGGCCCTGGTAAAGAAAGATGGCAATGACTGGGATTAAGTGACTACTAACAAGGGTTCAAAAAAAGGTTGTAGGAGACTGAGTCCTGGTGCCTTGTCTCTGTTCTGTGTGTATATGTATATGCATGCATACATGCAAACACACATACAGGTTTTAGAACTTATTGACTAAAAAGAGAAGCTTAAAAATAGAGTAGATCATTTTCATTAAGTCTTAAAACTGTAGCTTCTTGTGTTCTAATAGACATTGACAAAATTTCAAGAAAAGTTAGTTATACTGCCATGATTTTGTTCTCTATTTCACTGCTTCACCTTGCCTACATACAGTTGGCTTAAAAATTGCAACAAATGTCTTTACTTGAAAAATGTGCTCATCCAGTGTAATGATGGTGTCCACACAATCTTTTGTCACTATCCAGTATTAGCATGTTTTTAGAAATAAAGAGAAGAAACAGTAACAAAAGAGCTACTCAATTAAAAAAAATGAAAAAGCTATTAGGATCCAATTAGTATGGTACTGGGGAAAATGCCCAGGTTTGCAAATAAACAATGAGCAATACAGACAGTGTTCAGAGTGATAACAGCAGATATGGAAAAAGGAAGGGAGTCTACACAAAGACTTTTATATACAGAATGCCAAAATTCCAACATAAGGACCTCAACAGCAATAGTAAGGAAATGTCTACATTGAGGCTATGGAAAATTGTATTTGATAAGAGAAAATGTACTACATGGAAGGTGTCTTCCAAATAGCAAAAATATCTACACCAAGGCCTTTTTTTCCTTTCTATATCCATTTTTAAGGGGGCAGAAACAGGTTTTCTTTTGAAAAAATTATTTAAATGGTTGTTTTTTTTTAATGTGGAATCTTTTTCAGGAAAATCTTTTGCAAGAATAAAGATTTCACTGTCATTTCATGGACAAATTAGTGGATTACATAAATTTACAAGCAAGAAAGACAAAGAACGAAAAAATGATTATAACATCATTTATGGATATACAAAAATTATGTCTTTGATATTTTATAAACAAGATCTTAGTAAGGGGTTTGGAAAATTATATTATAAGCCATTCTGTATTGATTTATCATATTCTAATATTCATTTCTTCCATGCACACAACTCTCCAAAAGATTAAAATTGGTAACCACTATAGTTTGATGCCAGCTCTGAAGTTTAAATAGCAAATACATTTTTATATTAATGGTAATGGTGTGAAACTGTGAATTTATTGGATTTTTAAATAAAACTTCAGAAAATGTTTAAAATCACTTTTTATGTTAAAAAACTAAGAAAGAAAACAACATTAATTTTGTCTAATATACTCATGAAGTTAGTTATTCTTGGTCTTCCCGCCAATCTAGTGGTTTTGTTAATACACAGAAATTTATCCACAGAAGTTACACATAAATAAGAATGAACTATAATGATAAATATAAGCCAGAATGGAGTTTTTCTCTCATATGAAATGCAAACATAAACATATCTGGAGAACAATAAGACAATCTGATTCCAATAGACACATGCAGGTGTTTGAGGCAGATTTAGTCAAAAAGAATAAAATTTTAGACACACTTTCAAAAGGATTTTTCTAAGCATTTCACACTGGTTTGAAGAAAGTGACTTATTTAGAAGTAGAAGCAGGCTGACATTTATCTTGAGTTAAGACCAAAAGAGTACTGTATTAAACTAATTTAAATGTCAAAACATGTTGTTTTGATGATGTGAATTCACTGAGCCTCACCTTCTCAAAGTCTTTCTTTTTGAAAGGTCATAATGAATAACCTTTACTGGTCACTTTATGCAGGGCTACAGTGAGTTGTAGAATGGTAGAACTGGTTGACCTAAGCACCTGTCAGCATTTCCACCAGAAACCTGTACTATCTGGAGTTTATAAATTCAATCAGGAGGTGGGTTTAGAAATCCTTTTGAAAAAGTGATATATTTTTAGACCATGTAAACTATAGTGTGGTAGGAACACAGAATATTCAGACCTAAATATAGTCCTGATTTATACACACTTAAACACATTGAAGTAAACCAGAAATATTCTATTTCTAAATTCAAAGGACAAGAAAGAACATAGTTTCAGGCCACTATCCAAACGTCTTAGTTTGATTTTGTCTAAAAATCTGTCTTATATACAGGCAGTATTGAAAGCATTAGAAAGTTTTCAGAAACAGATGACCAAATCAAAAACAGTTGAAGATTTATAAATTACTTACTCATCTCTGAATTGTTGCATATGTTCTAAAGTATCCACATGAAATAGGTAAAGCTCTTTGCCATACTTTTGACTAACTTTTTTCTTCTCATATTCTCAAACTTAATGAGAGAGTATATTTTTTTTGCATGGCACTTTACATCATATAAAACAATGTAATGTGAAATATGTAAGTTTAACTCTAAAACTAAACAACATGTATGTAATATTAGACTCATTTTATGGAGGAAGTAGTTGAAGCTCAGTGACTGAATGTTTTACTCAAGATCACCTGTATGGAACCCAAGTTCAAACTCAGGTCTGATTCCATGTTCAGTCTGGAATTACTGGTAACACCTTTACCATTTCACCTGTTTTAACCTCTCAGTCATTTTGAATCTCTGTTCACCATCACTATGCCTTCTTCTTCCTTGCTTCTTCTCTACTTCCTGGTAACTCCAATGTTCTCCTTCCTTCTGCAGCTTCACAATTTGACCACTCATCATATCAGTGATTTCTCCCTAGCTCAGTGCTTCTCACTTGGGGCAATTTTCCCCTGCAGGAGACATATGACAATGTTTGGAGACATTTTGGTTGTCACAATTTGGTTGGGGATAGATAGGATGCCACTGGCAGCATCTGGTAGATATATGCCAGAGATGTTTATCCCTGCTGTAATGCATAGGGCAGCCCAGTCCAAAATGTCAACAGTTCTGAGTTTGAGAAATCCTGCCACAGCTAGAACTCAAGATTAATAGCTCAGTCTCTCTTAACTTTCTGTACAATTAGCTCCTGACCCCCAGGTGACAAACCTTCAACTTTCTTCAGAGTCTAAGCAGTACTACTAAATGTCAAATGCTATTCAGTCATATTATAAGTTAGATCTGTACTCACAGAAAAACTAGAATGAAAGCTCTAGGAAGAACTTTGGGGGAGATCTGTTTTATTGTTCAGTGGCTTCCTTTTATCAGGTGCTCAATTAATACCTGACAAAACAATAGGAGGTGCAGGGATATGCTTCACTGGTTCCAACATCTTTGACTGATTCCTTTAGCACCTGTCCAAACCATTTCCAGTCCTGAAGCCTCTGTCACTCCTTTCCAACTCCTCTTGTCTGACATTTTCCAGGAAAATTATGTCCCTTTTCACTAATCTTTTCCATTAATACACTTTGTTAGCTGAAGCTTCCTTACCTTTCAATATGCTGAAAAGAATTCCTTCTAGAATATATCATGCTACCAGCCTTTACATATGTATTGCTTTGACACCTGTGCTCCTTGAGTAATTCTTGGCTTGAATTCCTTAACACATACAATGAGTAACATTTTGTATTTTGAGTGGAATTTCCCAAATCTACACAAATACTGCTCTTCTAAAACTCAATAATGGTTTTCTAATTGGAAACTGAGTAAAGACCATTATCTTTGGAAGTCTGTTTGACCTCGCTCAAGTACTTGACAAGGTTTGTGATTTCCTTCATGAAAATTCTCTCTAATTTCTAAGAGATTGCATGTTTCTCTCTTTTCACTTTTGTACTTAAAAATGTGTTTATTTTCTTAATGGAAAATCTTCCTTTTCTGTCTTTCTCAGTTGGATGTCTTCTAAGATTTTGTTGTTGTCTTAATTTTCTTTTTGTGAGCTCTTTTCCTTAGTCCTCTCTTTGACTCTTCTGTGAATATCTAAAACTTAACTCTCAAGATTTCATTGTACATTTTAAATTGTTGGCAATTTAATATATTGTAGGTCATTTCAATATATGTAGGGTCATTTCAAACTCCACATGTATCAATATCTACTTTCTCCCCAGTCTCTTCCATGGCTTGTCTCCTCCCACTCTGTAGGCCAGAAGGTACTGTCTAGGGTCAGAACTGACATAAGAATCCTTCTTCCCTTGAACCTGCTCTATACTTACGCAACCTTTGCCAAGTTATTGACCTAAGGGTATGAAGTTCATCTCTCCCCTCTAAATGCAACTCTGCAGAGCTGACAATTCCACTGACTGTCCTTGTAAGACTGTACTTCACAATAATATTTTTACTAGCCAAAACAATCACTGGAAAATTTTCCTTAACTGCAATCAATCAGCATCATTTATATATGTATGTGCTTATATGCATTAAATTATATAATATAAAAATTCTGTGGGGTGGGCTGGTAGAGTGGCTCAGGTAGTAGAGTGCCTGCCTACCAAGCTCAAGGCCCAGAGTTCAAGTTCCGGTACTGCCAAAAAAAAATTCTGTGGAGCAAGTACTGTTATTATATTATTATGTGTGATTGCTACAGATGAGAAAACCAGGGGAAAGCAATTCACGTAATGTTTCACTGCTAGCAAAAACAGCAGTGCCACGATTTGAACAAAGCAGTTTGGCTCAGCAACCATGCTTTTATCCACTATGTTTCATTGCTTCCTTTAGGGAAGACACATAAACTTGATGGCCCATGATTGAGTCTACAGTATCGAACAAAGAACCACACAATTGTAAAGATGAATATAGTGGGTTGAATAGTGGCCCCCAGGAAGACATGTCTAAGTACTGACTCCCAGAATCTGTGAAGGTGACATTATTAGGGAAAAAATGCCTTTACAGATGTGGTTAGTTTAAATATCTCAAGACTATGATATCCTGGGTTTAGGATGAATTCTATATCCAATTGCAGGTGTTCTAATAAGAGGAGAGGACAGAAACACAGAAAAGGTAACATGAAAATGAATGACAGAGACAGGAATGATGTGTCAATAAGCTGTGGAAAGATTGCTGGCAACCACCAAAAGCTGGGAGAGAGGCATGATTTGATCCATCCTCAGAAGGAACCAGTCCCACTCACACCTGGATTTCAGACTTCTTGCTGAACTGTGTAAGAATACATTTCTATTGTTTTAAACCACCAACTTTGTGCTAAATTGTTAGGGCAGCTAAAGATGGAAATAGAATAATAGAACTCTGAGGACCACTGACTATCATTTAATAAAATACATCATGACAAAATGCTGCCTTGTGGCTTGCTTATCTTTGTATGCATTAGCAGATTTTAATGGTCAATAGTGACTCTTGGAATGAATGAATAATTATAGATGAAACCAAAAAAATCTATGGTACAAATGTGTAAAAGTTGAATAAAGCATTTTTAATATACTTAAATATCTTAGTTACTAAACATAATTCTAACTGCATTTACTTTTATAAAAAAATTCTACAATATTTCTGTATGTACACACATTATAAGATAGTCTATATCATGACTATTAGAATTTCACTTACAAGTTATTTGGGCTCTTTATATAGAAGAGGAGATATAAAGAATTTTCTTTAAAATCTTCATCATTTATAAATAAGATAATAAATGGCTTTTGAAATCCAAATTTACATATATGTTAAAGAGAGAGATCATTTTTTTTAGAATTACCATATCATTGAGAAGTAAAACTGAGTTGAATGCAGTTTTGTTGTCTTTGGTTCCTGTGTGGCTGTTTTTGCTGGAGTAGCCCACGGACACTTTACAAAAACATGTTTTTCAAACAAAATCCTTGAAAGAATTAATCACATAAATTGATGGAAAAATGAATAAATGAAATAATTGAAGTGTTGGTCTTTGGAGATCCTAGATACTAAGGCAGTAAAAACAGGAAACAGGTAAAACTTCTGGTAACAGTCACATAGATTTATTTTCCTCCTCAAAATTTCAAGGCCTATCTCTTAAAGATGGAATAAGAAAGACCTTGAAAATGTAAATTGATGGAGAACTTAACTTTTGAAACTCAAATATCCTGTATATAGGAAATGTATATAACCTAGTATGTATATGAAAAACCTTATATGAAATGTATACATAGCTCTGCTATATCTATCTCAGATATACATTTTTCACATCTCTTCTAGATATGTAAAAACATATCTAAAAAGATAAGTATTTCATGTATGTGCATATGCATATATCTACATATATCTATCCAAATGTGTCTGTGGTTTCATGTCAGCATATGCATCAATTACTATCTTTATTTTGAAATAATATACCAGATGTGTTTATTTCATGATACATTCATTATTTTGCAGAAATAATCATGATTAGCCCATATAGGACTTACCTAAAAACAAAAAGCAATGAAGACATTTCTAAGGACAAGTACCTTTAAGTATCTTTGTAATGTTGTTTATTTCCAAACAACAAAAAATATGTTCTATAAATTTACTAATTGGGTCAATTAAATTTTTTGCCCTAATGGAGACATTAAGTAATTTTAAGACAGAATTTTTTTGAGTGGGAGGAATCATGAAAATTTGAAATATATGAACAGAGAAGCTTGCTAATTTTGGACACCTTCATATCTGGAATTTGTGTTTTAATCTGTGACTTTATAAAACATACCCAACTTGCAAAGTCTAGATTTCCACACTTATAAAATGTTGCTGGACATGACTCTTGTCTTTCAAGGGAAATCCAATGAAAAAGATCAGTATAATATGTATTCAATTCAGGTTGCTGTAGTCTTCCTCCACTTTTTCATTATCCAGATCATAAGAAACTCTATGTTGATGTTGCTTTACCTAATTGGACTTGTTCTATGCAAGCAAATTATAGCTCCTCACTAGATGAAATTGCATTTGTTTCTTTCTTATTCTGAATATCTTTTAGCCAATCCTGACATACAGATAATATCTCTAAGACATCTTTTAGCCTCCACACATTCCATTGTTTACTTAAAAATGTAACATTCTCTCTGTACAGGAAGATACGAACCACAAGAAATAAAGGGTAAGAGTTATTATACTATATATATTTAAAGTGGATGTAGTTTTTCAGTTTGAAGTAAAATGTTGATTGAGTTGGAAGTGGTTTTGGTAGTAATAAATAAGATCTGTCCTTAGTGAACGTTATACATTTTGATTGATTCATTAAGCATAGTCTCTTGAGTACCCATGCCAATGCTTTTGGCTTTTCAAATAAATTATATCAATTATCATTTGAACTTGACCTTGAGTCCATAGTTATGATTAATGTCTACATACTTGATATCGATGTGGGTAGCTAGCAGCATTAATATGTTTAAGGTCTTTAGAACTATCAAAATGAATCTATTTACACGTGATTTCTACAGCTTTGAAATCTAAAAAGGAAGAGGAATGGAAAATGGAAATACCTAAGTAAGTGTCACCTATAACCTTCAGTCTTTTAAAAAAAATTTTTTTTTGGACACGGCCTCACTCTGTAGTCTAGGCTAGCCTTGAACTCATGATCCTCTTGCCTACGTCTCTTAAATATTGTTGACCCTTAGTATTTTGTAAGCCTAGATTCCTTATTTGTAAAGTGGGGATAACAACACTGGTAGGCTTCTTGATGTTTGCTTTAAGAACAATATAATAAATAATTAATAAATTTTATTATTATTATTATATGTAATCAAGACACTGTGCAATGCTCTGTAAAAAATGTAAGATGGATATATTGTAATAATTAACCTTGTGTAAATTTTCTATCATGGCTGCAATGAATTGCCATAAATGTAGGAGCTTAAAGCACCAATTTACTAGCTTACAGTTCTATAGGTCAAAAGACTTTCTTGTCTCACAGGGATAAAGTCAAGACTCATGGCTGGGTTCCTACCTGGAATCTCTAGTAGAGAATCTGTTTTCTTGCTCATTAAGGCTGTTTGCAGAGTGACTCTGGTGTATGCTTTGTTGCTGGAAGCTTCAAGAGGCTTCCACATTTCTTGCTTATTGGTCTTTTCCTCCATCATGAAAATCAGCAATGGCAACTTGAAATTCTCTCACATTGAATCTCTGACCCCCCAATAAATGTTCTCAGCCTTTAAGAGTTTGTGTGATTGTATCAGATCCACCTCGGTAATCTGGGATACTCTTCCCCATCCGAAGGTCCAGATTCATATCCCTGTTACATTGCAAAGTCCCTTTACGATGTATCACAGCATATGTACAAGGTCCAGGACTGGAGCATAGACATTTTTGGAAGAGATATTATTATGCCTACACAAAATTCAGCCATTTTTTAAATAAGAAAGTTAATCACAGCCACATAAAGCACAATGTGTCTTACTGCAAGAAACTACAAATTCAATGCTGAGTAACTAATTAGTGGGAAGTAATATAACTTCATTTTCTCATGAATAAAAAAGATTTCACAGTAGGAATTTTTCTGCTTTGTAAAGTACTGTCTTCTCTTCCCTTACTCGTCTTCTACTTCATCTATTCTTGGTCCTAGATCAGTATTAGTAGAGTAAAGATGACATGGAAATGCCATTTTAGGAGACAAACCATTTCCCATGCCCAAGACAGTTTCCAGCCTGGAGGATTTGAGCATCCTGGTACTTGTGCAGATAATAAACTTTAAGATTTTTTCTTCTGTCGAATAATTGTATAGAAATTCTCTTGCTGTTTCTTTATTTACCCTTAAGAAATTAGGATCAGAGATTAGCTGTGTGACTTTGGGTTTCTTTCATGACTATTTCCTGAGGACATTGCCATTATTAGCACAACATATTGCCTCTCTCCTATCTTGTTTATTTTTTTCTCTATCATTATCATCTGTGCCTGCCCTTCATTATAACCTAATTCTATTCTTCAACGCACTCATTTTGGAATTTGTTTTATTCCTATACCTTTATCTAGCTATACAGAGTATTTCTTTAAGTACAAAAATATTTCCTTCCACTATTTAAGTATTCTACTTCTAGGCTTTCCCAACTTAAGCAATATATATATTTCCATCTCTTCCTTTCTGATGGAGTTTCATGGAAAGCAACCAAATATTCTGATCTAGATTAGACTTATTAATATCTCATTCGCTTCATGTATATAAAACAATTTCAATAGCTTCTGAAGAGCTAACCTCATAACCAAAAACAATTCCTTTGGCATAACAAAAAAATTCCAATATTTCTGTCCCCAAGGTAAAATGGTACATTGTAGATCAGGTTTTAATTATTAGGGAGGAAAAGACTAAATCTTACAAATAGAAGAGATAGATGATGCTATATGAGTGCAGAAGTTTAGAAATCAGACAGCCTGGGATAGGCCCCATCTCTACCTCTTAATTCCTATTTGATCTTCAACAGGTGACTTAAACAGTGTAAAGCAGTAGTTTTGTTGTAGTAAGAAGGATTATAATAATATCCATCTTGGATAGTAGTTATGAAGAGGTGATATATGTAAAATACTTAACATATACTAATTACTCAATAACTGAGAATTTAATACTTGATCAGACAAGGTTTTGATAATACTGTCATAGGTCTGAGGTTATCTGAGCAACAAAGAAGAGGCCTCTTGTGAAGCTTCACAAGAGATCAAAAGCTTTGCCAGTGTGGCCCATTAGTGCAAATGCTAACAGGTAAATCAGCAAGTTCTCTATGCCTAGAATTGTGAAAAGAACCTTAAATTGTTATCTCTTTGAATAATCAGCCTCCCTGTGATATATAAATACTGTAACATATTTGGCAGAGAAGGAAAAGCTCCTATTCAGTAAGAGGAGAAATAACTTCCTACTACACACTGGAAGTTGAAGGTAACCCAAAACTATGAGCCTAAGTTTCAGCCCCCAGAACCTATACATTCATATTGAAGTCATCATCTTTCCCGGAAAGCAAAATCTCGTCACATATCTCTATTTTTCTCAATGGGATGAAATTCTTAACAATTCTCTTTTTAAATTAATATAATAAAATGTCACAGATATGATCATATTTAAGCAACATGGTTTTTATTTTATCTATTATAGCTCAACAACCCCAAACATGGAGGCTTAAACAGTTGCTTCATTAGACCTTGGATGGGAGCTTTGCTGAGTGTTCCTTCTGCTGCTCCCACATGGAGATTTCCATGTAGTTGTAGTGAAAGGGTGGCTGGGAGCTGCTGTGGCCCCATGTTTGACTTATTAATACTCCTCACAGAGGCTTCACATTTCTTTCTTCCTACCTCCTTTCTTCCTTCCTTCCTTTCTCCTTCTCCTCCCCCCTCTTCTAACAGGTTTTACTTTAAATAATAGTTTTTGACTTATAGGCAAAGTATAGAGAGTTTAAATATATTCCATATCCAGTTTTCCTATAATAGTGCCTTAGCATCAGTGTTGTACATTTGTTACAATTACTGATGAACAGGTGCCTTATTATTCACTAAAGTCCATAGAGTTTTTTTCCAGATTTCTTTAGTTTTACTGAATGTTCCCTTCTTTTTGAGTATCTCATCCTGGACACCATGTTACATTTAGTCATCATATACTCTTAGGCTTTTGTAGCTCTAATAGTAACAATTGTGGCATTGCTTTTTTATGTGGTTTATTATTCTCCAGGACCTCTCACAGTCTCTCTCTCTCTCTCTCTCTCTCTCTCTCTCTCATGCAAACACATACACATTTGGATTTCCAGTCTAAATCCTGGGCTCAGAAATTCCAGCACGGCACTTCTTGGTCTAAACAGTCACAGTCCCAGCCTCGATTCAGAGAAGAAAGCTGAAGTGCCCCCTTTGGATGGGCAGAGAGGCATATGATATGTGCCCAGGGAGCATAGCAGAATTGTTAAACAATCAATTGCTTAGTTGATTTTAAGCAGTAATGATAAAATCTTTATGATAAAGTAAGAACAGTGATGTGTTCAGACTGAATTCAAGTTTTTATTTCAATAACGTGACTCAAAATCAATTGTTCAATTCTTGCCATAGGGTATCACCTCTTAACATAAATATATATTTAATGGGATTAAGTCTCTCATAAAAATTTCAAAGCACTGTGCAATAAATACAGTAAATTTTTTCTTAGGTAAATATAACAAATGTGTATAGCTTAGATAAAATTAGTCCTTGCTCTATACTATAGGATTAGGAACTATAGATGTCTTCAGAAGTCTCGGTTGTCTTCAGACATAAAAATGGAAATACTGATTTTAAGACAACACAGCCTGAATTTTCTGCTTTGCAGACACCAGATTTATTTTTAAATGGTTTGAATCAAATCTGTGCTGAGAGACCAACTTCAAAATATAAAAGAAAAATTGGCAATGGAAAAATTTTGCTGGTTTGGCTGAAGTGAAGCGCTCTATAGCATTTCATTCTAGTTGAGCGTCTGACTGTGAAAATCTTTCCAATTGTAATTCTCTTTGCTTGCCAAAAGGGGATTATAAACTAAAGTCAATGTTGCAGGAAATGTCACCTATCCTTTGAAAGAAAATAATAAATCAAAATGGCTTTGTTCATCATGCTTAAAAGGAAAAAAATGTCGATCCACATTGAGTCTTCTCTCAATTCTTGACAAAGGAATTGAATAAATAAAGCAAAATTTCATTGTAACATTTCATTTTAGTCCTTGCTCATGTCCAAGGAAAGAAATGAAATCTTTTCTCTGTATATTTTTATAAAAAGAAAATATAAGAACAAAGAGAAAGAAAAGTGAGATGTATAGTATATTGAGACCCTGGAAGTAAAAATCTTCAAGTGAGATATTAAATTAAGAAATATCTATTTAAATTTTATTTTTTTCCTTTCACAAATACCATGCCACAAATTCAAGAAAATGAAATACATAATAATAAAACCTGGAAAATGATTTTCCAGAAATTCTAAGTGTTTACATATTACACTTTAAGTAAACAAACAACAAAAAAAAGACAAACTTCTAAAAGAAGCACGAAATACTATCTGTATTCTTTTGCTTTAACAGTGTTTCCTCTTCCAGTGATTTTAGCAATAAACATTATCTACAATGAGTGTTTATTTCAGAGAAAAAAAGTAATGTTTCTTATTGGGTAGACATCTTGCCTGTGCTGATAACAGTTCTTCTTTTAAAAAAGATAATGCTACTTTGTATATATTAATCAGAAAAATGTAGGAGAATATTTTAGTAGTTAATAGCAACAGCAAAGTCCATTTGTTGTTATTATTTTAATTGCCTAATAATGGTAATATTGAAGTACTAGTGCAGTAACAAATTTAGAAGTGGCTTTTGACTTGATAGATGGAAGATACTGTATCGTGGCCTCTACTGTAAGGCTGCAATGATGTGATTTAAGAAATAAAATTACTTGGGAGGCTGAGATTGTAAGGATTGCAGTTAGAGACAACCCAGGCAAATAGTTCGCAAGACTCCATTTCCAAAAATAATCAGAGCAAAATGTACTGGAGGTGTGGCTCAAGCAGTAGAGTGCCTATTTTGCAAGTGTGAAGCCCTGATTTCAAACCCCAGTCTCACTGAAGACAAAATCCCCAAAACCCACTAAGGCAAAGAAGGCAATAAAGTCATTACGAAGGATATGTGGAATTTTAATGTAACATTATTTTATTACCTGTACATTTCCTGGTATGATTTGGTATTGTATGAACAATTCTTTAAATGTGGCTTTAAATTTTAGATGAGTTTTGACTATAAAAATTAAGCTAAATTCAAATATAACTACAGAAAATTTCCTTTGCATAATGCACAAAGAGAAAATAAACATTTTGTTGTTAACCAAGCAATGTTTAATATGATGACTCTCAAACAAATAACAATTTTGGAGGGTAGTGATATAATGCAGCCTTCATTCTATCCTTTGTCTGACATTGAAGACTAGAATATCATTTTTTTATTATACTATTATCATACTGAGACAAATCTCTAAGCAGTTGTCAGGATGGGAGAAAATTATCAATCTATTTAAATTCTGATTTTGAATCAAAGACTATTAGTAAATAGATGGGTAGTAGATCGATAGATGCACATAAGGGGAAAACTCAGCAAAATTTAGCATGTTTTGCATGCTAGAGCAGCTTTATTTCTTCCTTGACTCATGTTTCCAAAGATAGAGAGAAAATTTTAGTTTTTATTTTTACTTTTTTATTATTCAACACTGTTATTATTTTTAGGCATTATTTGTCTACAATTTGTATTAGCTATTGATTCTCAATCAGTTTCTCACCTATCATCATCTGAGTCTTCACTGACATCAAAGGATTCTGTCTTTTGTAGAAACATTAGTAAACCTGCTTTTCTATACCAGAAACCTGTCCTAGAGTTTTTCAACACTTTTCCATATCATCTACTCTCGACACTCAGCAAGAGCTCAATAAATATTGTTGACTGACTGCTTCCTACCTAGTTTGAAAATGGGGAAAAACTTGAAAATGTTTCTTGGTACATTTCCCAGCCTCAATGTTTTAACTTTTCAAAGGAGTTAAATGTAGCTGGAAATGGTGCAAGACATTTTAATTATGACATCAGAAGAGTCTGAGAACAGTAAACTTATTTAAAGACAGAGAAGAATGTAAGAAAAGTGACACTGTTTTAAAGTCAAATTATATGATGCTTTTTTCTTAACACCTTGGCCCAAGCTTAAGGTATTAATTCTAGGTTTTAAAACTTAATTGCAAATGGAAAGTACCAAGTATAATCATACCTGAAAATAGCAGGTTAGGCTGAAGGACACAGGAGTATTTTTGGTTGAAATTAGAAAGTTAATTGTAATATGTACATGAATAAAGTATGCAAAATATGAACATTTTTGAAATAGGACTTTTTGAAGTCAATATATTTCTTTTAAGATGCAGTTATTTTGAAATCCCTGGAGTATTATTCAATAAAAAATTCCTTCTCAACAATTGCAAAACACTATGTCTTCATGGATATTTAGACATAGTGTTCATGGTATATTTACAGCTCTATCTAGAAGGAGATAGGACAAAATTCATGGAATCATATGTAACATGATTTCTGTCTTCCTCCTTGTTTGAAAGTGTCTAAACTTAAAAGTATATGACTATGCTAAAATAAGGTAAAGTTTATTTTAAAAATCAAAAGATTGGGTTAAACCTTAAACCAGTAGTTTACTCTTACAGTTCAGAAGAATAAATATATGATTTTTATTTTAATTCAATAAATCTTATTTGTGTATACAAGTATAGTAAATATTTCTCTGCTAATAAGTTATTTAGTTTTATGATTAAACAGTGTGCTATTGACATTGTAGGGTTACTTTCTTTTCATTCTTTCCATTCCCCCTTTCCTTTTCCTCTTGTTTTTCTTCAATCCATTTTCCATCCATACTCAGAAGTCTAATGTAGACTCATAACTCTAGGCCCAAATAATGTTCTGTGAACTGAACACCCATCCACACTTCATTTTCTCACACTAAGCTTGCCATAAATCTTTAGAATCTGATAGCAACTCTTGAACGATAACAGAAATTGATAAATATTTAATACATTCTTAAATCCATGTTTGTAGTGCTCTGAAACATGCATGAACATTAATCCTTCATGAACTTTTCACTCTCTTTGAATTAACAGTATCCATGAGTTTGCTACCCATTTCTACAACTGAACTTCCCAGGAACATACTTCCAAGTTGCACAAAGTAGGGTAGCATTGGTGTGTTAGAAATTCAGAATTGTGAAATCAGAATTTGCATTTTAATAGGACCCATATATAAATGAAACATTGGCAAGCAATAATCTATATCTACTTATCATCCTCACAAACAGTTCCCAGTCCTTAGTTTTCTTTGGATGTTTGTAAAAGTCTTCACTAATCTTGCCTGAATGAGGCAGCTTCTTTCCACTGCTCACACCTCACCTGGGCCGGGCAAATGGGCTAGTTACTTACCTCATAACCATAATTATGGAAGGTACCACAATCAACAAGACTACAGGCTTTCAATAGTCACTTTAAATATTTAAAAAGAAAAATTTATGTTATATATTTCACTGTTGTGATCATCATTTTTCCTATAAGTAACATCTTGAAATTTGCCATGAAACATGCTTAATATGAAGGATTTTTGCCAATATTACAGTCATTACATTTTATTCATGCCATCATTGCAAGAGAGATCATTAGATTTATCTTGACTTGCAGATTTCAAGTGGACAACTTATGCATTTTTAAGCTATTGTAAATTAGTTTTTCAAACCAGAATTATTGTTCTATCCTAAAATCAGTGAGAAGTATAAAGCTTGAAGAAAGGAGAAATATTTGGTAGTTTGGGAAGTCCTGACAAACAATTAAGTAGAGAACAATTTAGTTTGAAAACAAAAATAATAATTTTAGTACTGAGTGTGTAATAATTTCATTGCCAATTAAGCTATATATTACTCATAAAAATAAAAGGATAGGTAGTTGGATGGATGGATGGATGGATGGTTAGATGGATGAATGGACAGACAGACATGTATGGAAACAGAGCTGGAGATAACAGCTGAGAATTTTTGAAAAATGAAATAAAGATAACTAAAGTCATTTCTGGGGATTACAAATGAGATGCAAAAAATGAGACTTTTAAATTTTCTTCCAAATTATTTCACATAGTGTTAAGATTTTTCATTAATGTATATCACACTCAAAAATTTTATATGTCTTTTCACAGTGGTAGATTATTTACTTTGTATCACAAATATTCTGCCTATCTCATTTCCCAGGCATTTGTATTTACTCAGTCATTAATTCTCCACTTAGATGAGTTACTCATTGTCTTCTGTCGGAAATATCCTCCTTTTCCAATTCTGACTATCCTCACTTTTTCAGACTTTAAAATTTACTTCTTCTAGAAGAGAACTGATTAAATACATTTGGGCAATCATTCCCTTCTCCTGACCATGACTTAATGTATTTTGCCTCTTAAGGCAGAGATCACTGAACTTTATTTTTAAATTTAACATTTCAATTAAATCCTCCTAGACATGAAGAATATAACCCTAAGTAAAACTGTATTTCTAAATACTCAAAAATTAGAAAAATTGTCTTGAAAGAATTATGCTGTGGAAAAGAATAGAACTAATTAGGAATGGAAATATAATGTAGAATACATTTTCTCAAGACAATTGACCCTACACTTAGCCTCATATTAATGCATCATACAACAGAACGAATGTTTGCTGCCCTTACAACCTGCCCTCACCTTTCCACCATCTCTGCCATGTTTATATCTTTAGAAAAGTTACCTGTTATGTGATCTGCTTCACACTGTAGTTGTTTCACTTTCATTTCATTTAGTATCTAGCACAGTTTCCCATAGAGATAAGCACCTAATAGATGCTGCCAACCATGTAGAAGCAATGAAAGCAGTTAAATGAGCAGCTGAATTCCATGTCTTACTGCTGTGTATTTATTGTGTACATTGTGTGATACATTAATGGACAGCTGTAAAATGATTCCATTTACTCATTACAATGAGGCCATTGACCTGGTTGATCTAAAAGGTGAATTGCAGCTCCAAATACTCTGCTTCTAAATGCAAATTTCTAAGTGAGAGAACAAAGTCTCTTTCTTTGATTTAACCTTACATATTGTGAAATGGAATATTTATATGTACAAAATATTAGAAAATATGAGCAAATATTTAACTAGTGTGGAGAAGTACTAATGGAATCATAAGTGTTTTGAAGGACATCATTGGAAAAAGCTTTTTGGACAAGGCAAATCTTTAAGGTGATGTATATTTAAGGAGAGATGCGTTGAATAACACAGTAAATTTGAGTGAATTCCAAGTTGAGATTTAAGGAGTGCTCCAATGCCCATGCTTGTCTGTTCCACATTTAGAAGTGAAACTACCCCCCCTTTACTTACAAGCAGAAGGAGATGACAGTATATGTAACAAAAATATAAGGGTAGGCTTGTGTCTTCATGAACACCGAGGAATGCAATTGTGTAGCTAGCACACAAGGGAGGCTCACGGTTTTGGAAGAGAAAGAATAACAGAGGAGAAAATGGAAGTGGTGTGAGAAAGAAAGGACAGGAGGTCTGCATGGAAGCTGAAGAATGTTCAGGGGAATGTCTAAACACATAAACTTTAAGTTGAATGCTTTCGTATGATATTGGTAGACAAGAGGTCTAGAAAGAGGAACACTTCACCCTCCAATTCAACACTGCAATTGAGATTTACAAAAGATAACATAAGTTAAAAGTTGCTTACAGTTCTTCCTATATGGATTGGCTTAGTAAGCATGTAGACATGGGTGTGGACAATGTTAATCAGTGAAATAACTGTTTCAGGATGACTACTAAAGATTCTCTCCCAATCAAACAGGTGAGGCTGAGGAAAGCACTCTGACTTCCTTTTCCACAAATGTCCTAGCAACCGTATACGGACATGTAGCTAACTCCAAGAACTAAAAAACATGTCAGAAAAGCAGAACTTATTGTTTGAAAAATCCATAGCATCTTTCAAAAAACTTCCTGCAATGATTGTTCATGAACCTTTAGAAGTTAATACCTACTAACTGAAATATGCCCAACACAATCCTATCCCTTAGTACTACTAAAATGTGAGTGAGCCAGAATCTTCCTTGTATTGGATTAAATACCTGTGGTTATTTTCCAGAGGCAACTTAGAATTGAACACAAGCTGCAAAAACTTGAATTTAACTGAATGCAATCTTTTTTTGTTTTGTTGTTATTTTTGTTTTGTTTTATTTGGATAGTGCTGGGGTTTGAATTCAGGGCTTTGCATTTGCGAGGCAAGCATTCTACTGCTTAAGTAATACCTCCAGCCTGCTGTCTTATTTTGTGTTAAACCTGCAAGAAATTTATTCTCCAGCTTTATTTGTTCACATGTTTGCCTGGAAAAAATGATTTATAAGAAGTGTCTTTGGCTAAGTTACTCAATGTAATTAGGAAACTAGGAATGTGTAATTAGCAAATATGATCTAAAGATCATATTTTAGAACAACTAGTTTATAGAAAATTATGACTAGGGTTATAGTGTGACTAGAGTTACTGGACATGGTTTAGGCCTCAAAAAGACTGTAATGTGTGAGTTACTGTGAGTTCTGAGAATTTTACCATCACACAATAATAGAACTGGAAGGCAACATACAGACGTGAGCCCTTATATTAATATTACAGATGTGGACAGAGTTGTATTGTTCTGTATGTGAATAAGCCTCCTCTTAACATTGCTCTTAAAACTATACTATGCTTGCTGAATCTGTCCTGCCAAATGAGTAACAGTTATTATGGAAAAAATAGATAACAGCCAACCAGAATATTTTTTCTAAATAGCCACAATGGGTATAATATTTCTGTGACTACTAACCTAGCAGAAATGTGACATTGTTCTGGGTCAAGTTAAGATTTTGGTTATTTTTTTTGTCTGCATTTCTCTAGGAAACTCATATAGCAATCATAATTTGAAAATATTTCTTTCAGCTGTGTAATTTAATCAAGCTGAATTCATAAACCTTCCAAGACCGTAAGAACCAGGCGATGTAATTCCCTCTTACTCAAGCTTTTAAGTTGAAGAACTACTTGATACACTCCACTGATATCTGTTCTTTTTCCCTTAATTGTAATAGACTTATATGAAGTTGGTTTAGCAGATTACAAAACCACTGCAGGGACAGAATACTGCGGTGTTTATTTGTTGAATAAAATCTGAGACTGTATTTCCTAGGATTCTAACAGAGATGTATCTCTGTGTATATGTGTTATAACGTATGTATGTAAAAATCTTTCTATGTATGTGTATACAGACACAACTGTCTTAATCTATAACTACATGAGAGCAACATTTTAAACTCTTTCCCATAATTAACAATTTTGAATTGTCAAAATTGGATTTCTTCTTCACACATAAAATGTGTAGGCTAAATGTCTGACCTGAAAATTGCCTAGTTTCACAAACACTTTTAAACATGCTCACTTTTCTACCACATACAAAACATTCTACAATATGTTTTTATTGAAATCCTTATTCAATCCACCAAAATGTAGAACTTTTCTTTATGCTGGATATTTTGCAAGGCTCCGAGGATTCAGTAAAGGAACAAAGCAGATATTTTACTCAGAAAATAAGAATTGTAACATAATGTAGATAAGTAAAAATTACACATGCATATACAAACCTATATATGTTATTAGAAGGTGAAAAGTATTATGGAGGAACGTATTATAAGTGGGAATGGGGCTAGAAAATGTTGGGGAGTCAAAAAGATCTCAATGAAAGGGTAGCATTCAGACAAAAAATGAACATATGGCAGAAGTAGACATTTGGCCAAAATGCATTCCAAATGAAGGATCAGCAGATGAATAAATAAATTTTGAGGCAGGAGCTGGTGAGACTGGTCTAAGAGGTGATATGATTTCACCAATCTTAGTAGAATTACTCAACTGTACTGCATTGTGAATAGACTTATCAAAGACAAGGGTGAAAGTAGATCAGAGTAGGCAGGATACTGGTGAATATCATAATGTGTTTTATTTTTATAAAGATAGGAGAAGAGGAAGAAAGAACCCAGATTAAAGAAACCCACAGACTCTTAAAAAATACGTATGGTGTGAAAATATACAGTCATAAAAGCTACAAATAAGTTTTGATACTTTGAATTTACAAATTAAATGTGACACTTGAAAAATAAGTTAAGAGAGTGTTTTTAGGGAAAGAGTGAAAACAAAGTAAGCAATGTTCAGAAACCAATAAAATCCATTAAATGAATCTGAATTTTAATTCACAGTGCTTGCCTATTGCTTGTGAGGTCTATGATAAGTTACATTATATTTTTTAGATTCAATTTCTTCACCTATTAATTCTGATAATAACAATGTCAAATTCATAAACTTGTTAAAAAATAGATAAAAGTTATTTAAAATACTTAGCATAGCACCTTTGATGAACTTTCAATAATGAAAATAATTATTAGTTCTCAGCTATTACTTGTTTGTTATGAGATGCAGCAATTATTCAAAAGTAAATGGAACTGGGGAAATTACACAGGATTGAGATATCTCATATACATTATACGTTCTTAAAATATGTCACTGACTTGAAGATTCAGGAAGAACCCAACAGTTGATAAAGATGAGAAGATAAATCTTATTTAATCAAACTTTGATTAACTAACTCCACAATTAACTGATCGTCTCTTTCCTCTGACACCCACTGCTGCCACAGCACATTGAAATCTTATGATTGGTCAGCTGTGCTCCACTACCGGAGGTCAATCCTGCTTCCCTTATTTAGTCTTATGCTTATCCAGTGCCATTTATATTTTCTTCCCAAGTCTCACTTGTTATAATAATTATATATTATAATTAATAGCTTAAAAGTGATGAAATATAAATACAAAAAGAAATAGCTGTTTCCACCAAAATTAATAAAAATTCTTTGGAAGTCTAATTAATATAAATAATTAAAATAAGTTGTTGATTATACGTGAGCAAGAAAATTGAACAGGTTGATGTTGGAGAGAAAATTCAGTAGGATTCTATACCAGAATTGCTGTGAGAGTGTTAAGTTATAATTCATTATAAAGAAATCATAATTCTAAAGTGTTAAAGATGAATTATAAATGTGATTTATGAAAAAAAAGTGGATCACCAATCTGTGAGTCTATATTCAAAATGAATCTATCCTCTTATAAAAATTAACAATTAAATAGATCAATGGTTGATGAAATATTAAGGTATATAAGAATCAATTCTGATAACTTTCTAATGTACTAACCAGTCAACAAGAAGACTTAGTTGAATCAGGTAAGGTGACATAAATCCCCTCTACTTTTATGAGATCCTTCTAGGTCTCTACATGAATGGCAATGACAATAGATAAGTGAAAGTAGCAAGCTGTTCAACATCGGAAATATCTACCGTACCCCTATCCTCAGAATAAAAGAGTAGGTAAAAATGGAATGGATGAGACATTGTCTCTTTGGTTCTAAGAATGATATTGTGGCACAAATCTCCCCTTCTTTCCAAGAAAGTTGGTCATATAACAAAGCTATTGAAACTACTAAGAAATCTAAGCAGAGAAAAAAAAAGCAAGACCAATCAATTTCATAAAAGCTGATCATTTTGTAAGCTTGCAATGATCATTTCCTAAGACTCTCAGGGTAAATAGAAAAGAATATGTTTTACTCATGTTTATAATAGGGAAAAAAGCTCTTAAGGAGAAGAGACCTATTAAAGCATTCTCCTTTATAGGGCCTCTATTTGCAGGGTACTTTATAGCCAGCAGTGAAGACTTGTATTAATTAATTAACACAATTAAGACTTATGTTAAATAATACTAGATTTGACTTATCTCATTCAGCATTTTTTTTTAAATTTAGTACTTCCACACAAACACACCCAACACTAGGGGAGAAATTTTGCAAAGACTTGGCAATTGATTTTACGACAGATTATGGAGGAAACTTTGATTTTGTTTAAAATTTTTGATGCTGTGTAATTCCAATATTGCTTTACCAAACTATTATATTTCATAGCACAAGCCTGTATGTAAACTGTATTGGAGTCTTGGTTGCATATATGGAAATAAGCAAAAATAAAATATTAAACAAGGGTCTTCTACAAATTACATGAATTTTAATGTTATTAGATTGTATTTTTTATCTTGTGGACAAAAAACTTTCCTGTTCTTTAATTTATTTACTGTCTTCCTGATCAGGTAGATATACTATAATTATCCCCATAGTACCGATAAAATGAAGGGGTAGAGAGGTGAAGTGATGTTTGGAGTCACATAATTACAGAGGAATGGGACTAGAATTGAAACTTAGCTCTTGGACTTTCTGAGCTTATGCACAAAATGAGTGTGAAGATTATTTGCAAAGGCAGTACTACTATTTGTTAGGATGGGTGCATCTGAGGAATTCAGTTAAATGTTGTTAACATAAGTATATCATGAGTTAATTATACCCTGGCTACAAAAACTGTCTTGGTTGTGGGATTTGATGGACAAATGCCACAATCTGCACCATGGTGACCCCCTCCTGTGAACAATAAGAGCCCTTAGCTATTTTTTCTTTTACTGTTGCAGTTCTCATATTCTGGCAACTGTCTTCAGTTTCACAAAATTTGGTAATACTTATCCATTTTACCAACAAAAGGCTGATTAATGACTGAATCGCCTTAGGCACTGTCACTAAGTTTCCACCACAGTCTTTCCTATACTCCTTTCTAAACTCCTTCAAGCAAAGGGAGGAATTTCCTTCCAGAAACTGCTGCCAGATAATTCAATAGATTTTGAAAAACATATTTTTCTGATTTATACAAATTTCTATATGTATCATTGGGATACTCTTCTTCTCCATAAAGTTTCTTTGTTCCAATTTTATAAATATATATTTAAGTAAACTACATTCCTTAGTGTTATTTAAAAAAAAAAAACCAAAAACCAAGGCCTTCATGAACCACTTCATCACTCATAAAGGCACAAGCTATCTTTTAGAAATTAGAAGGGAGGGAACAGATCCGCCAAATGCACTCACTCACTCACATTTTGTTTCCACAGGCGTCAGCGTGGGCTCTTCTAAAACAAAAGCTAATGAAGCCAATGGCAAGTCTAAATACTTTTATTAGATTGTATATGCCTTGCTTTTACTATGTGAGTCCTATAATAAATTGATGTGATATTGTTGATTTTGAATTGTTGGTACAATGGGAATTAATTTATATAGATTTGAATTTTGCAGAATGATTACTAAAGCTGTAAGATGCTATATCCAGCCATGTTATTTGTATTTTTGTCTATAACTTTGTCTTTCATCTATAAAAGAGGTAACTGCTTGTGTCAGGAATCCAGCAGACCTTACAGTCATATAGCATCATGAATCAGTGACCAAGAAAGATAGATGGATAGGACAGACCAATGAATCACCTAAATAGCACCTGGTCATCCCTGTACATGCTGAAAAGTATCATAAGTGAAAGTGATCATCCTCTTCTTCCCACTCCTCTGCAAAGTAACCTCCTGACAACAGACTTCAAGTTTTCTGGTTGTGCTTATGTGTTCCACATACCACCCAGCCCCTTGAAAGCTGCAGAAGATTAACTCCAGTCCCTCTCCCAAACACCGGAGATAATCAAAGGCCTTTGCAAGTTCTATAAATTGGAATGAGAAGGCAAATTCAAGCAAGGAGCAGGGAATACATGTTCACAGTCACTTTTGTCTTGGGCTATTGCTTCATTTGTACTAATTTATTCTCTTAAGGGTTTCTGTATCTTGTCTATGACAAACGAAACACAAAAAACTATTGACTTCTCACATTCCACAAGAAGCTCATGAATTTGTTTTCCCAAGTGATGTCTGAGATAAGAGTAGGGAAGAAGTCAGTCAAGTAAAAAGGTTGAGGTTTGAAGTGTCTAAGCAGGATATCACATATGGAAAAGTCTTGAAGGAAGAAAGAACATACTATATTTTTTCGACTTGATTTTTTTCCCCATCCAAGGGGAAGAGGTTGGATGTTTCTCTACTCCTTATTTTCAATACACCCCCACAAAATAGCTGTGCATTTCTTTAGACAAAGCGAAAATGCAAATATGTGTTGCTATTCCTTTTACTATTAACAAATGAAAATAATACCTTAACTTTACATAGCACTTTGCAGTTCTCAAAGCAAGTTACACAATTTCATTTGAAACCCTCAATAGTTCATTGCCATAGAAAATATCAGTGAATCATCTTCTTATTGAACTATTTATGGCTTCAATAAAACATTATAGAAATGACTGACACATCAAGTATTTTAAAAATAGTTGAAAATACCACTTTTGTTCAATCCAACAAACAAAATGATGCCATCACTATTTTAGACATACTGATTATATGTAGCAAAGCAGCAATTTTGGGGAGCTGGGGATGGGGCATGGTATTTTTTCCTTTTATAGCCAATAGGATGAGAAGCAATATTTTAGATAATTGTTTACATATTTATAAAACTAAAAACAATAATTTATGTCAGCTTGAAAAAAGAATCATTGCTACATTTTTATAAAACATAAAAATAAGTCTTACTTTTCACATTTGTAACAGTCACTTTGGTCTGATGATAATATGAAAGGAGCAGAGCCCCAGTGATCTTTCATACTTGACAGGGATTTCGGCAGTGAGTTCTGGGCTTACCCAAGCCAACTCCAGTTACTAGCTTGGAGTGCATACCTAAAGATGGGCAATTGAACGTGAGGTTTGGTTGACTTGTTTACGACATTTCCAGTTAGTGTTGGTCTATTTAAAACAAGCATGAATTCATGGGTCAGAGCTATTGGGAAAGAGGTCCTCAGAAGCAATTTGTTCTCCCTATCTGACCTTCATGATGATTCTGGGCCAAGAAACTCTGTGGGAAGGCTGATTTCTCTCAACGCCCACTTTCTGTCTGTGTTTCTTGGTTACCAGACTTGCTTACTTTGCAACATCCTCAGAGCCCACAGTTTCTTCCCCTTCTCCTTTTTATCCACAAAACCTTCCTTTTCTCAAAAGTGGTCAGACTCCTCTATGTCTTAGCTATCACAAGACTGAGCACATTTCCTGTTGGCTGAATCCTGTTGGTTCTATTCAAAACAAATAAAGAGGAATAAGCAAATTGCTTTAGCATCATGAATGCTCATTAAAACTCTGAAAAATACTAAGGAGCATGGGTTTTTCCATTAGAAATACAATTTAGTGAGCAGGTTATTGAAATCTTTTTAAACACTGGATGTTTGCTATGTGCAGAAGGTGTTACACTGACATTGTTAACGTGGATTTCATTTCCCCACAGTTCTGATAATTTTACTTTGCATTCCCTTAAAATTATTATTTAATACATTTAACACAGTGTCTCCCTCTTTCTCTGTTGGGCATCAGACCAAAGTTGATTTGCTTTAGAAAGAAACAGTTATCAGAGTGCAAGGCAGTGAGATTACCACTGCTTGACCTGTTAGAAATGGGAGTAAAGAAGTTCTTCAGGATTCTGTATTATTTATTCTCTTTATAAAGAGGGTAATTTACAAAAAATATTAAGTCCTACCATAGAAGTAAAATAGCACTGGAGTCAATGGTTTTGCCTTGAAGGAGTGTGTGATCTTGGCCACAACAGATATGACATTACAGCAAAACCCACAATGTGTGGGGTCTGAGAGCTGGCTCTCAGCAACACTGCTCACTATTTACAGATACTTGGTGAAATTACCAAACCCTGTATGCCCTGGTTTCCTCTTCTGCAAAGTAGTTTTCATAAAATAACTTCCTTATATATTGTTGTAAGGTATAAAAATATCTCGGTCTCTGTCTCTCTCTCTCTCTACGTGTGTGTGTGTGTGTGTGTGTGTGTGTGTGTGTGTGTGTGGTGTATCTATACCTATATATAGATATAGATATCATTTCTCAATGGATAGATAACACAAAAATATGCCAAGGACAAAATCAAAGTGGAGAAGTTTTGGGCACTTAAAATAGGATTTGGAGGCCATTGTTAATCACATCCACAGATGAATCTCTGAACTGGATCAGACCTTCGGACTGGGTCAAACTGCAATTTCCAGAAACATTATATGCTAACCTTCCCCCAAACTACCCAGGGACTGGAGTGCCACCTTGTCCCTTTCTTACAAGGTAAATGAACTTTTGCCAGAACCAAGTGATGTGAATTCCAACCTCCCTTGCCACTTAAAGCTGTAAATACAGCTGCCATTTTGCAAAACTTTAGAACACAATTTCCAGACTGCATGGATCTTTGTTTTCTTGAGTTGCAATCCTAATTAGCCCCAAATAAATGTTATTTTCATTTCTCTCAACTAGGACAATTTTATTCTCAGTCAACAAGTAATAGTTTTTGTTAGTACTTGGATTAGATCCTTTCAAGTCTCTTCTATACCTTCGTGGATGCTTTGGTCAGTTCCTAAGGCAGAGCTGAATTGACAATTCTGCTGGTGGTGAACTGCTAATTAACAGAGTGTTTGAACTAATACCCCAATTCCATCAGTCAGTTTATTCATTACTGCAATGGTATTGAGGGCAAGGCCTGGTCGTCTTCATTGTGATAATGGCCGCACATAGTATTGGGCTAGAAATAGTAGAGAAACCAATAGACATTTAGAAACTTGAAATCCTATGACATACTTAATAACATTTTTACAATAATAGAGAATCTAGGGTTCAGCTTCTACACACAAATGTTATTATATTTTATCATTTAGTAAACTAATTCTGAATGAAAACTGGAAGATTTATACTGTTGTGGATATACGCAGTCATTTGCCAAATAGCTATAAATTAGCTTTTATAAATCAGAACAATGTCTTTGTTCTGCTTGTTACAGATGAGAAATAGAAGGTTTCTTTTAACACCATTCATGGAGCCCACTGTGTCTAATACTTTTCAGTACTGAAATTACACTTAGAAATGATAAAAATAGAGGAAAATGTAGTAAACTCTCATAGGAATTGAATGTAGAGAGTACTAACTGTTCATTTTAATTTTTCCTGTGGTAGTCTTTAAAACTAACTTAAATTCTTTTTACTTAGGTACTATTATACAGTCTGTATTAGATAAATTTTAGATTTATCAAAGAGGAATTGTGAGTAGCCTTTAATAATTGCATAAATTTAATTTGGAAGTTTTATTAAGTAATTAAGGTAAATTATAATGTAAATTTTATGCATAAATGCTTATTTGTATTTATATTAATCTTTAATAATTATGAGTTGATTAGCATTTTAGTCCACCAGGTAGATGTGACCTTCAACTTTCAAACCTAGCTTTTGCTTTTCCTGTGTTAATTTATGAGTAATTTACATTTGGTCCATAGGCATTTTATAATACACAATGACATGGATATCTTGATAAGTTGCTAATTAACAATTTTATCAGCAACATCTTCCCAATACAGAGCAGATATGATGCCTGAGGAACTTTATAGTACTTTGCAAAGGGTAGTAAAGGATTAATGAAATAAGGAAGTATTAATATCCATAAAATACTTGAATATTTTTAAGGTCATTTCAAGTACATTTCATAGAAAACTAGTACCCCATTCTTTTCATCTTTAAAGTTTCTTCTAATTCATTGAGCTGTATGACTATTGATAACTTCAAGTGGTCAGAAAATTTATCATTTAAAAATGATTTTAGTATAATAAAGAAATTAGTAAAAAAGTACAATGAGTATAGACATAAATAAATGCAACTCAAACACAAAACTTCATAAGAAATGCATGTAATGAGTAGATTGTTTCCTTAGATCGAAACATAGATTCTGCTACCAAGTTAGAAAATGTTTAAAAAATTTTTAAATGGGCACTGTTATACTCTTTCAGTGAAGTGTTTAGTAGCATAGACCTTTACTTTGAAACTTGGCATTAGGTAGTAATTACTCCAAAATTGTACATCTTTGACTCAGTAATTACATAATTTGGAAATATGGTCTAAGAAAATTATCTAAATTTAGAAAAATGCTTTATGGAAAAGATATTCATAAAAACATTATTTATAGTAGAAAAAAGAAAAACCTCATTTTCTCATCAGAAAGAAAATAATCACTTGTGACATATCCATGTGATGGAATGTGTACACTCAATAAAATGGGCATAAAAATGTGAAATATATTTAAAATACATTATAATCACAATACCAGCATCATTAATACTTTTACAATAATCCACATCATTTAATACTCAACATCATTAATACTTTTGGGGAGATTATAAATTATTTTTTCTCTTTTCTACTTCTATATACTTATTGTCTAACTTTTAATCACTACATATTAGTTTTATAATTTAAGAAAAATAAATGACAGAGTTCATTGTGATACTTCTTTGGAAATTATTGCTTTGTCTTACTTAGCACCTCAGAAAATTATATTATGCTAAACCAAGATAGCAAAATATGCTGTCAAGGACTCTCAGAAGGAAGGGAGCCTGATGAAAGATGCTTTGTATAACCTGTCAAAGTAGACAGGAGAGCATTTGTGAACTCCCTGATCCTAGTCACAAGCTGTTGGTTAAAGAGGGAGGAACAAGGCACAATATCATCAGATGAGCTGATTATAAAGACAAGGAGCAGATCCCATTTACTCTTGTTCTTTCTCAAGAAAATGGGAAGATTTTGAAGGATTACTGAGAAGAAAAATGACAAAATTCTAAGGAGATCCTTCTGATTGTTTAAAGGCACATAGACTGAATCTAGAAGACCAGAACTGAAACTATGGCAATAAAAGGTGGAAATAGTGGTGGGGCCTGAATTATAATGGTAGTGGTAGTGTCAATTGAGTGAAGTAGAAATAGTCAAATGTATTGTGAAGATAAAAATTAGCAAGAGCTATGATCTGAATGTGTCCCCCAAAACTCATATGCTGAAACTTCATGGCCTGTGTGAAAGTATTGAAAGGTGGTCTTTAAGAGGTGATTATATCATGAGGATGGAGTTTTCATTTGTGGAATTCAGGCCCTTATAAAAGAGCTTGAGGTATTTTGGGACTATTCACAACAGTCAAGCTATGGCATCAACCTAAGTGCTCAAGAACAGATGAATGGATAAAGAAAATGTGGTATATAAATAGTGGAGTATTATTCAGTTGTAAAGAGGAATGAAATTATGTCATTTTCAGGAAAACTGATGGAACTAGAGATCAAGTAAAATAAGCCAGGTGCAGAAAGACAAGTATAGAATATTTTCTCTCATGCATAAAAGTTAAAATTTAAGATAAAAGGGCCAAGCATGATTGTGTACATCTGTAATCCCAGCTATGCTAGAGGCATAGGTAGGAGGACAGCAGTCTGAGATTAACCCCATGCAAAAAGTTTGAGATCCTACCCAAAAAAATAACTAAAGTCAAAAAGGGCAGAAAGTATGAATCCAATGGTAGAGTGCCTGGTTAGCAAGCACAAAGCCGAGTTCAAACCCCAGTACCACCAGAAAAAAAAGATCCTGAAAGTAGTAGAGAGATTACTAGGGAAGGATAAGGGATCTTGCAGAAGGGGAAGGGGGGAGTGTTGATGTGACTAAGTTGCATTACATAGGTGTATGGAAATGTCACAGTGAAACCTATTGATATGCATTAATAATTATAGTAAAAATTAAAAAGGCCTTAAGAAGTGGGTTCATTCTTCTCCTACTCTTCCACTATGCGAGAACACTTTGAAAAAGGTGCCATTTTAGAAGCAGAGACTGGACTTGCCCAGACGTTGATCTTGGGCTTTTCAACATCCAAAACCATAAGAAATAAATTCCTCAGTCACAAGCATTTTGTTATATCAGCATAAACAGACTAAAAGAGAAAGTTTTTGGAAGTGATTGTGGGGATGTGGGAAAATGTGATATCAAAAAGTCCCCTTTTATTGATAGTTGGTTAAGAGTTTTGTTGTTGTTTTAAGTCATAAATCATTATCTATTTTATTAAACACTCTTTTAGCATCTATAAAATGATTATATGACTTTCTGATTATTTCTGTTAATATGGCATATTATGTTTTTGAACATTTAAATATTAGACCACCCTTGAACTTTTAAGACACCTTTCACAAGGCTGTGGTGTAACTCAAGAGAAGTGAAAGCATGTGTGCACTCAAATGTGTGTAGATGAATGTTCATAGTGGTACTTTCCAAAACAGTAAAGAGTAGAAAGAAGACAGGTGTCTTTAACTGGTCAGTGGGTACATAAGGTGTGGTATATCTATACAATATAATAATATTTGCAATAGAAAGGAAGTACTGATCTGTGCTACAGCATTAGTGGACCTTGAAAACAGTACGCTAAATGAGGAAGTCAGCCACAAAAGTCCACATACTATACACTTCCATTTTTATATCAGGTTTCAGTCAGCAAATTAAAAAAGACAGAAAGTACATTAGCTTCCTGCCTAGGGCTAGACTCATGGGGAGGAAAGATTCTTGAGTAAATAGTTATGATTTGAGGGTTTGTTTTGAACCAGCAAGATTTTTCTAAACTTAGATTGTGATGATGCTTATATAAATCAGTTAATATACTAAAACTTCAAATCAATAATTTTATAACAGGTCAATTATGAAACAATAAAGATGAAAAATTTTTTTCACAAAAATACACTGAAAAGTATTGAAGTTTAAACACATAATAGGTTTAAATCACATCAGAACAAAACACTTTAATTGCATATAGCAATACTTACATCTATTTTAAATCTATAATACTCCCCCTGTTTTTAAATTTTTATCACTTTTACAATTACTTACATATGTGTACATTATTTAGGCAACCCCCCCCCCCCAGACAGAACCTGTTCCATCCTCTTGTTCTCCAATTTTGTTGAAGAGAAACCATATAAAATATAAAAGAAAAACATAGCTTTTGCTAGTATGAGATAAAGCCATACAGGAAGATTCCTTATATTGTTACTATGCATATATGTATTACAACCTAAATTGGTTCATCTCTACCAACCTCTTCACTGCTTCCTAGTCCCCTTCCCATAGTGGCCTCAGCCAGTTTAAGATTACTGTATTCACTCCTCTACAGTGAGCAAATTCAAGTTTTAGGTTTCCTTTCCTTTCCCTGAACCCTTTATCTATAATTTTAGTGTCAGGCTTCAGTTATCTATGGTCAACCATGGTCTGAAATATTAAATGAGAATTACAGAAAGAAAGAATTCATGACTCCTATTACATTATTTGTATTGTTGTATTTTGTTATTGGCTATTGTGCCCAGTTTTACAGGAAAAATGAGGAGTGTACAAGGGTCACGACTATCTTAGCATGCACTAAGGGGCTTGGAATACATTCCCCAGGAATAAGGGGAATGCAGTGGGGTTTTTAAAAACTTATTTACTACCCTGTATTGTCATTTATTTAAATATGCAATCACGAGCCTGGCAGTTACTTATTTACCTAATGTCTGTGCTTCTGCCAATACCAATTAATTTCGAAGGGAAAGTAATATGAGACTGGGGACGTTCATACTTTTCTGCTCCAATGATGGCATATACAGTTAAAGATGTCTTATTTTTCATAGTTGACAGGAAACCTGATCTACCTAGAAAAAAATCTCTCACTGGTTTTACAAGGCCATATTCCTTCAAATTTAGCAATCTGTTGCTGAAGCAGTGTAACTACTCAGAGGTACTTGATACGTCTTATTTCTACTTGTGAGTCACAGTTGTTTTTTTTGTTTTTTTAGCAAGGAAGATAGCAGAATTTCTTGATGGTAGGGGAGGTATTACAAAGAGCAATGATGTATCCATCTGCTGGGTGGACCAACTGGAGCAGAGAAGCAGGGAGCAGAGAGAGAGCGCTCTCTGTGGAAAGCCCTTTTTTATTATTATTTTTTCATTTTTTTTTACAGTTAATCACATGTGTATACATTGTTTGGGCTGAGTCACAGTTTTTACCAATAAGTTCAAACTCCTTCTTGCCCCCACTGCTAGCAGTATGAGGCTAGTAACACAGAGCTCAGTAGTAACAATGTAAATGTGTCCCTCTCCTGTAACCTCAGAACTGCAACATGAAGAATGGAAGGTTTCCATAATTAAGAATCTTTACAATGTGTGACACCACTTAAAGCTAAGAACATGAAATTAGATTTGGAATAGTTATATTAAAATTTCTAGCTTTAAGTACTTATTTGTGGCGGAAACTATATATAGTTGTGTGTAATCCTCAAAAGAACTCTGCAAATGCGGAAACATGGACTCCTCTTGGGTTGATGTTGAAGCCGGACATGATGCCCAATGCTGCATAATTAATATTCAAAAATTATCTATAATAAAATAAATCTAGCTCATAGCATGTACACGTATACACACATATTTGTATGCATAACCACTGTAAGAGTTTCATAATATGAGTAATAATTAATGTTTCATATCAGTTTATAGTTTATGTAATGTATTTACCAAGGCTCGGAGATGGTAAGTGGCTTATTTCAAGTTAACTAGCTAGTTAAATTGGAATGTAGGTCATACTCAAATTTAAGATTTTCTTATGAAAAAAGATTTAACAATACATTAAGGGATTCCTGTGGTATGATTCCTTACTTTTGATAAATACTGAGATTTCTGTTCTAGGTCCAGGAGCTGACATTTTTTGTTAACTTTTCTTCTTGTCTAATTCTGTCCTGTTTCACGTTAAGTGTTTGAGTTGTGAATTCTATTACAGCCATCCACTTTGCTTTTCTATCTCTTAAACTTTTCCCCTCTTTTATCCAGAAGTTGATCACTAAAAGATGAGTGTGAATAGTCAAGTGAATTGGGAAGTTGAAAAATTAGACCGTAGAATTAGAACCTCGTTTCTTTTGGGAGGGTAATAATAGCCTCCAACCAATTTTTCTTACCAACCAATTTTTCTTTTTAAATATCCACTGAGCAAGGCTGTTCAACTCTACTTCTCTAAAGTAATACAGATTTGGAATAAGTCACAACTACTTACTTACAAAAAATACTTCTCAATTTAGGAGCTCCAAAATATAAAAAGAGCCACCTTTCAGAGCATGTCTATAATAATGAACACTGTTGATTTGAAAGTAAGGGAACATAACTGAGTGCCTAAGTGAGAAAAGAGTAATAATAAATTGAAGAAATCATTGTTATGTATGGATTTTTAGATTAAAGATTTTTAACATTCTTTGTATGTTGGCAGGCTTCTTTCTCTCTTTTCTGTCCCAAACTACATCATGATATGTTGTTTACAATTTGGTAATAATTTTTATATTCACTACAAGATAACAAACTATTATTTTAAATTCTTTCTTGAAGATGAAGTTCTTTTGTGTCCCATAATGTTGGACTGCTTTAATTTTACTCTTTTCGCTCTTTTTTAGTTGGCTTTAATATTTAACTCCTTCAACAGAAGTTTGGTGCTAGTGAACATTGTCTCTTTCAATTCCGTACCCTCATGGATGCAATAATTTTCCAGGGACAGATGTGTGACTCAGCTAGGCCAATTTAAAAGTCCTTTCTGAGACTTTGCTAAGTGGAGTTGGCCAAACGTTTGTTTTCCCTCTGGTTTTGTTGAGTGTTGTGCCTCCTTCTGCACACTGCTCCCCTTGCAATCCTTTTGAGTGCTGGTTGCTGTTCTCCCTCAAAGGTCATATTAATCAGCCTTATGTTGGGAACTGCCTTCACCTCCTTGCAATTTCTGACTGGTTTTCTCTCTCTCCTCCCTAATACCTCATATCATCAATATTCTACTACCACTCTGAGTTCCAGGCGTCCACTGATCTTCACCTCACTCCTCTCCTTCCTGGAAGATTATAGTTTCTGGTTTAACTGACTGTCTTTCTAACAGGATACTTGCTTCGAGAATGCAATAGCCATAGAAATAATCTTGATTGTCTGACCTCCTCTCAAGTACTCATATTCTCATCCCTAATTTAGGGCTTCTGTTACACTGTTTCATCCTAGACTTTGTTATTACTCACAAGTACCAACTCTTCATAATCTTAATTTCAAGCATCACATACTCTCTCTGCTACCTCCTGCTGTTCTACAATGCTCACTGGAATACACAATCTTTCCACCATCTCAAAACTGTATTTCATTAAAGGACTTTCCTTTTTCTCTGTC
Organism: Castor canadensis; assembly: GCF_047511655.1. NCBI lineage: Eukaryota > Metazoa > Chordata > Mammalia > Rodentia > Castoridae > Castor > Castor canadensis. Next base: position 76,028,091 of record NC_133399.1, on the reverse strand, counting down.
TGCACCTCCCTCTTTTTCTAACTACTTTCATCAACCAGCTGAAATTACATGACCCATCTTTTGAGTCTCACCCATTCTTTCCACTCGTTCCCTCTTTTTAAATGCAAATTCCCTAGAAAAACCAACTCTATTTGCATCTACCTGTCCATTCATCTCACTGTAGCTAAGGTGCATACAGACAATCTATGCTTCTCCCCACTAAGGACAAATAAGGATATACTGAGAAGCACATCTTTATGCTGACCAGAATCATTTAAAGTTGAAGACAATTTTAAAACATTTTTATTAACATATATTAGTTGTAGGGGGGTAGTTCATTGTGACATTTCCATATATGCTTGCAATGAATGGACCACTAATCTCAAACTGGCACTTAGTGCAGTCAGGCCATCAACTTCTTGCCTGTGACCATTCCTTCTACTCCCTTCAAACCTACGATGCTTATCCATTATTCTCATTCTTCCTGATGACTTTTGATTCTATTTCCCTGAAAAACAATTTAATTGGTATAATTGATATATTAGCTAGTGTATTCCAAAGAATTAAGATCAGAATCCAGAACCAATCTCTCTCTCTCTCTCTGTCACACACACACACACACACACACACACGAGAGAGAGAGAGAGAGAGAGAGAGAGAGAGAGAGAGAGAGAGAGAAAGAGAGAGAGAGATTTATATTTTAAGAAAGCTGGAAATTAAAAGAAAGTTGATTTTGCAGTCTTGAGTCCAAAATATGCAGGCTGGAAACTCGGTAAGGTTTTTATTTCTCAGATTTGAGACTGTATTGCTTTTTTCTAAAGAAACCAAAGCTTGTGCCTTTGTGGATTTCAGCTGATTGAATGGGGCTCACCCATGTTATAGACAAGAATCAGCTTTACTCAAAGTCCGTTTTAAATGCTAAAGACATCTAAAAATACCTTCATAGCAACATATAGATTAATGTTTGACCAAACATTGGGCACCAAAGCCTAGCCATGCAAAATTAACTGCACACATGAGAAGAAGCATTTCTCAAGTCCTTCCCCCATTTTCCTTCCAGCTGGCATTCATGCCCATTTTCCCTCTATTGCCTGTGTTGCTGTAGTTGGTGAATTCTCCATCCTAGCACTATGGACACATTGAGCTGGCTAATGATTATTCTGTGAAGTTGTCCTCTACAAGGTACATGCTTAGCAGCATCTCTGGCTGACAGTCATTAGCTTTTATTAGCCATTGGCCTCTACCCCAATTGTGGTAACAAAAATGTCTCTCTACATTGCCAAATATCACTGGGGGAAACTCCTCAGTTTGAGAACACTGCTGAATTATCTCAGTTCAAGAACAACTGAATTATCTGTGCTCTTAGTAGCAAGCCCTCCAATTGATTTCCATTATTTCTCAGCTCACTGCTTTAGCAATTCTCCCTTCACTTCATGGTATCACAATTTCTATCAGTGTTTCCATTGTTTTTGGATCACTTCTATTACCTACAAACATGTTTTTATTCTTCTTCCAGATCTCTTAAGCCCTACTTCACCTTTTTCACATCCACTAATTTCCTTGCTCCTCCTAACAAAATTTCTTGAATATGTTTGTACTCGTTGAATGGATTCCCAGATTCCACTTCTTCTAGTCTCCAGAAAGTTGGTTTTCAACACAGTAGCAAATCTATCTTGCAATAAAAACCGTATCTGTCCTTTGCTCAAAACCCTCCAGTAGTTTCCTATGTCATGTGGTGAAAGAGATAACATCCTAGCATTGCCTATAGGGCCTTATAAGATTTGTGTCTCCCTAATGCCTCTTCTCTCTCTGACCTCATCTTCTGCTACTTCTGTCAGTCCAGCCAGCCTCCCTGAGTCAAGAACACACCAAGCATCATCAGTCTAAGTTCTTTACACTGATATTGCTTTCTTCCTGCAGTACAACGCCCCCCACAATAATACCGTAAGCAATGCTCTCATGCTTTCACGTCTTCACTAGAATGCTGCCTTCATAGTCAATGTTTGGTTTGAGGCTAGAACCACTGCAACAAAATTCCAGGAAATGAATGACGTAAACAACAGAAATGCACAGTATCATTGATCTGGAGGAAAAGATCTGTTCCAGACTTCTCTCTTTGGCTTGTAGATAGTCATCTTCATGTTCCATCATGTCCTTCCTCTCTGTATCTTTATATTATCTTCCTTTTTATGTCCAAATTTCCCCTTTGTAAAAGACACTAATTATATTGAATTTGGGCCCACTTTACATTGCCATTTTAATCTGATTGCCTCTATAAAGATGTTTCTGAATAAGATCACATCTGAGGTACAGTGATTAGAATTTCAACACATGCAGTTTGAGAGTTCACAATTCAACCCAAAATACCTTCTCTGACCAGCCATTTTAAATCACAATCTAATCCTTTCCTTATTCGTCTTCTTGAGTATTTATCACTTTTTAGCACACAGTAAAAAAATGTGCCTTCACTCCCAATAAAGTGGAACCACTATATCAACAAAATACAGAGCAAACCAGAACACATAGGAAATGCTTAATAACTACTAATTCAATAAATTCATCTATCCAACTCCATTACATCTTTTTCCTTCTGAATTGATTTCTTCCAGGATAGTCACTAAGTAGCTTTCCACGTACCAGAACTAAATGTAAAAAATGCCTGCTTTGAATGCTTAGCTCTTTCTGATGGCTTCCCCTCCTCTGACACCACCCAGAAAACACATGGGAACTGACCTTATCCTAGAAATGTGTTGAACAACACAGCCATTTTAATGACAATTGCAGGTACTTGGTTATTAACTTTTAAAATACCTTGGAAATATAGAAATGGTTTTGTATTAAAATTACTTCTATGCTGAGTTTGACACTTCAATTTATTTTTAATATTCTTGCAAAGTGACATCCTATTCTCTTTCTCATAATCTTTTCATGCATAGTATAGTCACATACACACTTCTTTATTCATGAGGCAGAATCTCTTAGGACCAAAAGTACCAGTCATAGTTACCTGTCCTAAAATCAAGTCCTGGTTCAAATGTACAACTCTGGACAATTTTGATTAATTTCTTTTCACTCATTTGAATGGCCTATAAAATGAGTAACATTCTAAAAGCTCCCTTCCTCATTTACATTTCTCTGACTATGGATGGATATCATCAAGTCTTTTCTAGAATTATATGGTTATAATTTACTCTAAAGAAGGAACTAGTGATCAGGATAATCCTAAAGAATACCAAGGAAAATAACATATAATGGCAGTAAAAATACCAAAAGTAGTATCAATTTTTAAATAGGCTAAATCCTTTTGCAAATTCCAACACCCTCAACTCTACCCTGTTTGTACACAATAGACAAAGAAATGAAATAGTTTATTAGCTTGAAAGGAAGATAAAACTGTTCACAAAGCATTACAAATAATGTAGCATTACTAGCAGAATGTGACATCATTAAATAGTTGCTGTGTGGCTGATATTTGAATGATCCTTGTATTCAGAGATGACAGTTACTATGCTGATGCATAACTGGATGTGTTCTTTTATGCATGGATATGAACAAAATGAACACAAAGCTATCATTTGTTCATTTGTGGCTGTAATATTCACTGAAAGTCTTAGAACAGTGGATTTAACTTCTTTTTTCAACTTCATCCTAAAATTTTCTCATCTTGACCCTTATAGCTTTAATTTTCCCAACGTTACAAAAAACAAAAGCATAATCAGCTAAAGACATCATGTACAAAGATAGAGAAATTGTTTTGTACAATGCAACCTTTTGTTAAGAAAGTTGTATACACTTTCTATAATAATCTATACTTTTATCTGCATATATAAATAAGTTCTAAAGAACACAAAAGCTCACAAATGTGATGATTTTCTATATAAAAACTTTACATGACATTTTTACTTTCAAATCATGTGAATGTATTACCAATACACAAATTATAAAATAAAATACTTTTCCCATATCATATAAATACAAAAACATTAAAGAGAAAAATAATCTTGGCATATATATATATGTATATATATATATATATACATATATATATATATATATTTGGGTTTTTTTGGTACGGGTGTTTCAACTCAGGATCTCAGATTTGTTAGGTAAACATTCTGTCACTTGAGCCACTTCACTTCACCAGTCCTTATTTATCTTGGGTATTTTTGAGATAGGGTCTCATGTGAACTATTTGCCCAGTTGGCTTTGAACCACGGTCCTCCTGATCTCTGCCTCATGAGAAGCTAGGCTTACAGACATGAGCCCCCAGTGCCCAACTTGGCTTACATTTTTAAAACAAAACATATACACAAAAAAGAAGAGAGCCTTTTTATCTCCTCATTTCTTCTGAAATAGATTAAGATAGAATAAGAGAGCTAGAGTTTGTTATTTTATATTGTACAATTATTTCCTTCATCTTTATGAGGATGAGATTATAAAAAGAGTGAATACTATGTATTGTAAGTGAATGTTTTTAGGAGAGCCCATTTTGAATTCCCTCAGAATTACAACGTTTTTTCATCCACAACTGCTTTTGGATGCTGTGCAACTAATCGGAGAGCTGCAGGTGCCAAGTCTCTGCTCAGAGTCCCTGAGCAAAGCAGCAGAAGCTACTGTCCTCTGCTTGTACATGTTCTTGCTTTGTTCTGGTTGTTATTCTCAGAAGCAATGACATCAATGTGGTGAAATAAATCCATTTTCCATGACACTAAATATTTAAATATTTTCATTTTCTGTGTAATTATACATGATAAGTATGCATATAAACACACACACACATATATATATATATATATATATATATATACATATACATAATCTCCATTCATGATGAATCTTAAAATATACTCATGAAGATTTCTACATGTATTACAGAGCAGGAAAATGCATCATCAGTTCCATAAAACTAGATAAAAGATGAAAGTGTATATAAAATGATCTGTAATTTCCATAGTTTATCTTATTTTTATTTTGGTGATCAAATTGTCCATAATGCATATAACTAATACATACATCCAAAAGTAAAATATATATAGATCATAATATGTACATAAAAATGTAAAAGATACTGTGAGCACTTTTTCAACTTAATATTTCATGACTCCTTGACCCTAAGTATTGCTATGTGCTATGGTTTGAATATGGTTTGTGTACTCTAAAGGTCCATTGAGATTACAGATTTGGTCACCAAGATGGAGCTGCTGAGAGGTGGCAGAACCTTAGGTCCTGAAGGTCATGCTCTTAGAAGGTAGTTCTGTGGGACTCCTTGATAGTTCTCACCAAAGGGTTATTACAAAAGGATGAGTTTGACCCCACCCAGCACTCTGCTCTTGTAGGGTATAATCGCTTGCTCCCTCCATCGCTACCCATGCCATGAATTGAGGCAGTGAAGAGGCAGTTTTTACTGAGCCTGTGCTGTGCCATTTGTACTTTCAGCCTCCAAAACTGTGAGCTAAATAAACCTTTCTTTTTCATAAATAGCTTGTCTCAGTTATTTTATTATAGTGACAAAATAAACCTTTTTTTGTAAGTAGCTTATCTCAGCTATTTTATTATGGTGACAAAATAAACCTTTCTTTTTCGTAAGTAGCTGTCTCAGTTACTTTATTATAGTGACAAAAAGCTGACTATTATGTTATTGATCCTGGTAAAGGAATTGTAGGCTAAGAAGTTCTATTTGGAATTAATTATTCCGTGTATAATGTGCTCCAAAATTTTTAGGAAAAATATGTGTACCAAGATAAGATAAAATGTGCAAGTTTGTCGAATAGAATGAGTACATGAGGAAACTGCTGAGAAAAATAATTAGAACTTAGGTTTTCCCCATACGTGAATGACATTTCAGCATGAAAGATTTTTCACAGAATTGCTACTTCAGCCAGAGGTACATGAACAAAGACTGAAGTACAATTCTTAATAGATATCTATTCCAACTGATCCACCACCCAATGAACTCCCAGGATCCCAAACATTTTCTTTAAAATGTTTTTAAAGAATCTGATAAAATTTAGCAATATTTCTCACTCAAAGTTTGCAGAAATTTCTTATTCCTTGTATGTATTTCTACAAGGTTATAGTGTTAAATTTGAAGGAAAGGAGAAAAGACAAAAAAAACAGTAATTATGTTAGTATGTTTGTTATTTATACTAGCAAATGGCTTTTTGAGCATCAACTATGTAGTTCTTCTACACACTTGGTGACAAAATTTAGATATTTCAATAAATGCTTACTTAATTCTCCAGTAACCATGTTCTTTACATATTATGACTTAACTTCACACTGAATTACTACAGCATTCCAAAGTACCTTCTGAGTTATCAAAGATGCAGTTATGCTCAATTTAATTTTAGTGCAAAGAATATATAATTAATATGAATTATTTGAAATTATTACACAGGATAATATTCTGTACATAGTTCTTATGTTAACATGAATATTAAGTTCATAGATCTCTTTATTGATCATGTTTGGAATTTTTATGTTTAAACTTGAAAATAAACAATAATGATGTTTTAGAGGGATGCTTAGTTTAAGCTCTTTTATAATGCCTTTTTTTAAACTTCATACAAAATATATAATTTTATCCTGAACTCCCACAACAGCCTCTTTCACTGTAGCTTATCTCTATGTCTCTTTACATGTTCATCTTTCCTCCTAGACATACAGGGCTTTCTTATTCATGTAGAGTGCATGAACATACTTCACTTGAGTGAGTAATGTGGCCATTTTCCATTTCAGTTTAATGGGTACCCAAGACTTTATTTTATAAACGTTCACTGAACTCCTGAAATGTGATTGTTAGTGTGTCAGTGTGAGAACTGGGAAATTCAAACAACAAAAATAAAGAGATACTTGTCATTGATTGTCATTCATTGTCATCTGGTGGAAGAGCTCAACAGGCAGGAAGTAAGTACAAAGCAAGGAGAGCAACTAGAGTGCAGAGGAAGAAGAAATGTGGTCTGGAGAGCAGGGAGTGACACAAGTATAGAAATTCTTAGAAATTGAATTGGAGCCGTCACACAGTAGAGAGAGGAGCATGTGTAAAGACATGAGTTCAGAAAAAGCAGGTCCTCAATAGTGTGGAATGTGAAACGTTCAGCCTGAATGGAAGAGTATGTGGGAAGAGAGAAGGGAAGAGAAGCCAAAGAGTAGGAGGAAATGCAGACATAGGCAACACTATATACCTGTATCCTACACACTTCAATACTCAAGTGGTAAAACAGAAGAGTAAATACAGTGTGAAGGGTTGATTGGAAGCAAAGGAGAAATAGGTAAAGAAAAACATTGAGAATGCTTGGGAAAACAGTTACCTTCTATAGCACTAAGATATTTGCTTGGCTATCTACATTATTTTTTAAATTAATTCTTTCAACAGATCTGTGGAGCAGGTACCACCATTTTCTATTTATAGGTGACAAAAACAAGACTTAGTGGCATTCACTTGCCTAATTATGGGATGAGCAATTGCTAAAATCAGGTTTCAAATCCAGATACATATGACTCTAAAGTATGTTATAAAATCACTAACTATGCCTTATATCTAATTTTTAAAATGTACTTTCTTTGGAACATGATCAGAGAGGATTGAAAAACAAATAATAAAAAACAATTAAGACATTTGTGCTATAGCCACTCTCATTAAGCATCTTGTCATCCTTCTCCACATCTGTGGTATGCTGGTGACTGTGGTCCACAGAATTTGACAATGGTTGTAATGGGTACATAGCATTGAAATGATTCATTATAACCTTGCTAAGCTAATGCAAGTTTTTTTTGGTGGTACTGGCGTTTGAACTCAGGGCCTTGTGTTTGCTAGGCAAGCACTCAACTACTTAAGTTATGCCTCCAGCCACTAATGCAATTTTTTAATGCAAGCACATGATAGAAGACTTTCTAAAAACTGAGCAGGTCAGAATTTTAGTGAAACTCTAAAGTCACTGAAGAATAAAAGAAAACATTACAACGGTAGCAAGGTGTCCTAAGCAAATGAACTTAAATCACCCGGAATATGTATTTGTTTGCCAAATTGCCTGACATCCTTGCTATTTTATGTTCACCATTGTTTGAATATCCTTATTATGAGTTTGCTCTCCTTTGGCCTGTGAAATTGATCTTATGAATTTTCCTTTCAATCCATTTCAGTAGGTGCTCTAATTTACATTTAAAATATATGGTCGTTGAAAAAACAGCCCTGAATGACTCTCTACTTTGCTTATAGTGGTGCATATGAACATGTGCACATCCTGTTTACTAATCTTCCAGCAAAGGGTGAGAGAGGAGCCCTGAAGAGATGGGGGCCACTCAGCTATGACATGCATAGTTATGTTTTCCTTCATCTGACTTGCCATTTCCATCTTTAGAAAGCAAGGCATCATTGAACACTTTTGAAGGCTCGGTGTTCTAATTCAGTGTGAATATAATCTGGAAAATTACTGCAAAAAGAGAAATATGAATAAATAAATTTTGACCCAGGATATTCGGTTTTTATAAAGGATGTTTGTATAATCCATAGAAAGGAACATCAATAGTAGCGTCTTTCATGACGTTCTGAAATATCTGATGGTCAAAAATGTGAATAACATAGGAAAGATTTCAATAAATAAATTACACTTTTCCCATAACCCTCTAACCCCACGTTAAACATAAATATAATGTGATCTGTATTAGAAATATGATTGGATATGAATAAGTAGGATGCATTTTATAATCAGGGCATAGTAGATTTTCTAATTTCCATTTATATGGCACTACTCTTCTGAGAATCTCAAAGAATTTTATATTAGTTCATAAACCAAAAAGCCTATTGGAATTACATTGTTGCTAAAATATGTTCTGCATTGAAACAAGCAAGTCTGTATGTATACATTATCTAAAAAATGAGTAGGTTATTGCTCCTATCTTTTCTTCTATTATTTTGATGAAAATACTTTTTAGCAAATGACTAAATATTTGTCTTCTATAACTCTATTTCACATTACTAGTCCATTATAAAATTGTCTTTTCTTATGATATAGAAGGATTAAAATTAAAACAGATACTTAAAAAGTCGAAACAAAAAGTAACATTGACTAAAATTAAAGAATAAGAAAAATTAGTGTAATAATATATGAATTATTGCTACTATGTAACTGGTGTATAAACAAATTAAGTTAGTGAAAGTTTATAATCCTCAGATAAGCTGCTTAGAATGTTATTTTTGTTGGTATGAATGTGACAAGTATTTTTTTGCAAGCTGAAGCTGAAGCAGTCATTGACTCATTCCTTTGATGTCAGTGCAGCTTAGAGACCATTCTAGAGTCATATTATAGATTTAACTACTTAGCCAGTCAAGTTTAAAAAAAACCCAGCTTTTGTTTAAGTTAGCCTAGAAATTTAATGGAAATACTGGTTGGATGGCTGAGTTCTAAAAAATTAAATGAACGTATCATACAAATTTACTATATATTCCACAACAAGCAAAAACGAAAGGACTTTATGGCTATCAAACCAGCATTGCAGAAAATACTTTAAGGACTCTTATACACAGAAGAAGAAATTAGAGTGAGTCAGGAAGATGCAAGGAAGAATAAACTCTTTTGATCTGGCAGACCAGTAAACAAGGAATAGGTACAAAGTAAACAATGGAGGAGACAATAAAAATGATGGGAAAAACCACTCCTTATCAATACTAACACTGAATGTCAATGACTTCAATGACCCAATCAAAAAACACAGAACAGAAAACTGGGTTATAAAACAAGACTCAACCAGATGTTACAAGAGATTCATCTCACTGAAAAAAAAAACAAAAAACTGGCTTAGATTCAGAAGGTGGAAAGAAGGTTTTCTAAGTAAATGGACCCCAAACAGAAAGGAATCTGGGAATAAATATTTCATGGATTATTCTTCTGTCTCTGATAAAATCTGTGTAAATTTTCCATTGGCTGAGCTCAAAGAGGATGTCCAAGATCAAATAGAACACTAATTGAAGTCCCTAAAAGTCAGCCCTCCCCAGGGCACAAAACAAGTTGGAAAAGGTGGAGACTGAACCAAGTTGGACAAACAGATATTATCCAGCTCATTGGGCTTGATAAAGGATTCTTATAATGCTGTGCATAGCCATACTGAAACCTATGACAAAAGGAACTATCTGTGATAAAGATGCTGTATTGTTTAACATTTTGCTATTTTGTTCATTATAGATTTTTGGATTAATCTTATTTTGAAAGCATGGAGCAATACAATATTATTTACCTTGACTGCTAAGTTTTTGGTAATCTCTTAAATTTTATATTCATGTTGAATACCCCAATCACTATCCAGACCCTAACTCATCCCAAGTAATTTTAAAAATTCATTTATTAATATGTGCATACATTGTCTGGGCCATTTCTCCGCCCTGCCCCATACCCCCTCCCTCTCCACCCAACCCACCTCAGTTCCAGGCAAATCGTGTTCTGCCCTTTTCTCCAATTTTGTTTAAGAGAAGACATAACAATGATAAGAAAGACATAGCATTTTTGCTAGTAGAGATAAGGATAACTATACAGAGAGGTTCGTAGCATTGCTTCCATGTACAAGTGTATTACAACCTGAATTTATTTATCTCTACACAACCTCTTCACTACTTCCCAGTCACCTTCCCAAATTGACCTCTGTCATTTTAAGGTTACAATATTAGCTCCTCTATAGTGGGGACATCAAACACTTTCAAGTTTTGGGTTTCCTACCTATCCCCATTCCTCCCCTATGTGCTCTCTCCTTAGTTTGTGACCCAAGTCCAACAACATTGCTATATTTGCCCTAGATCAAAGTCCACATATGAGGGAGAACAATACGATTTTTGGTCTTCTGAGCCTGGATAACCTCGCTCAGGATGATGTTCTCCAGTTTCATCCATTTACTTGCAAATGATAATATTTCATTCTTCTTCATGGCTGAGTAAAATTCCATTGTGTATAAATAACACATTTTTTTGATCCATTGGTCAGTAGTGGGGCATCTTGGTTGTTTCCATAATTTGGTTATTGTGAATAGTGCTGCAATAAACATGGGTGTGCAGGTGCCTCTGGAGTAACCTGAGCCACATACCTTTGGGTATATCCCCAAGAGTGGAATTACAGGATCATATGCCAGATCTATGTTTAGATTTTTAAGAGCCCTCCAAATTGTTTTCCAGAGTGGTTGCACTAGTTTGCATTCCCACAGCAGGGGTTGAGGTTTCCTTTTCCCACACATCCTCACCAACACATGTTGGTGGTATTTTTGATAATAGTTGTTCTAACAGGGGTGAAGTGGAATCTTAGAATAGTTTTGATTTGCATTACTTTTATGGCCAGAGATAGTAAGCATTTTTTCATGTGTTTTTGGCCAATTCAATTTCTTCTTTTGAGAAAGCTCTGTTTAGTTCAGTTGCCCATTTCTTTATTGGTTCATTGATTTACGGAGAGTTTAGTTTTTTTTTTGTTCCCTGTGTATTCTGGTTATCAGTCCTTTGTCTGATGCATAGCTGGCAAATATTTTCTCCCACTCTGTGGGTGGTCTCTAGTTTAGAGATCATTTCTTTTGCTGCGCAGAAGCTTTTTAATTTTATGTAGTCTTATTTGTCCATCCTTTCTCTTAGTTGCTGAGCTGCTGGGGTTTTATTGAGGAAATCCTTTCCTATACCAATTGCTTCCAGAGTATTTCCTGGTCTTTCCTGTACTAACTTCAGAGTTTTGGGTCTGATATTAAGGTCCTTGATCCATTTTGACTTCATACTAGTACAGAATAATAAACATGCATCCAATTTCATTTTTTTGCAGGCAGATAATCACTTTTCCCACCAACATTTGTTGAAGAGGCTGCCTTTTCTCCATCGTATGTTTTTGGAGACTTTGTCAAAAATAAGGTGAGCATAACTGTGTGGATTCACATCCGGGTCCTCTATTCTGTTTCACTGGTCTTCATGTCTGTTTTATGCCAGTATCATGCTTTTTTTTATTGCTATTGCTTTGTAATATAGTTTGAAGTTGGGTATTGTGATACCTCCAACATTGCTCTTTTGCTGAGTATTGTCTTGGCTATTCACAGTCTCTTGTGTTTCCAAATGAACTTTAGGGTAGATATTTCAATCTCTGTGATGAATGTCATTGGGATTTTGATGGGAGTTACATTAAACATTTACATTTGCTTTTGGTAGTATGGTCATTTTTATTATGTTGATTCTACCAATCCATGAGCACGGGAGATCTCTTCACCTTCTGTAGTCTTTCTCAATCTCTTTCTTCAGGGGTTTATAGTTCTCCTTGTAGAGGTTATTCACATCCTTTCTTAAGTTTACTCTTAGGTATTTGATTTTTTGAGGCTATTGTAAATAGAATTGTTTCCATATAGTCTTTCTCAATTTGTTCGTTTTTGGTGTATAGAAAAGCTTATGATTTTTGTAAGTTGATTTTGTATCCTGCCAACTTGCTGTATCTGTTTATGGTGTCTAGGAGTTTTTGCATAGAGTTTTTTGGTCTTTAAGATTGGATCTTGTTGCCTGCAAATAGGGATATTTTGACAGTTTCTTTACTTGTTTGTATTCCTTTTAGTTCTTCTTCTTGCCTAATTGCTCTGGCTAGGAATTCCAGGACTATGTTGAATAGGAGTGGGGATAGTGGGCACCCTTGTCTTGTTCCTGATTTTAGTGGAAATGGTTTCAGTTTTTCTCCATTAAGTATGATGTTGGCTATAGGTTTGTTTATCATATATAGCCTTTACAATATTGAGGTACATTCCTTCTATTCCTACTTTTCTTAGAGCTTTTATCATGAAGTGGTGTTGGATCTTGTCGAAGGCTTTTTCTGCATCTATTAAGATGATCAAGTGGTTTTTGTCTTTGCTTCTACTAATGTGCTGTATTGCACTTATAGATTTGCATATGTTGAACCAACCCTGCATCCCTGGGATGAAGCTGACGTGATTGTGGTAGATGGTCTTTCTGATATGTTATTGGATTTGGTTTGCCATTATTTTATTGAGGATTTATCCATTGATATTCATTAAGGAGATTGGCATAGAGTTCTCCTTTTTGGGGATGTCTTTGTCTGGTTTTGGGATGAGTGTAATACTGGCTTCATAGAATAAGTTAGACAGTGTTCCTTCCCTTTCTATTTCGTGGAAAAGTTTAAGGAGAGTTGGTTTTAGTTCTTCTTTAAAGGTCTGATAGAATTCAGCAGAGAATCCATCAGATCCTGGACTTTTCTTTTTTTGGAGACTCTTGATTGCTGCTTCAATTTCATTTTGTGTTATAGATCAACTCAGGTGACTAATATCCTCTTGGCTCAATTTTGGGTGGTCATAAGTGTCTAGAAATTTGTCCATTTCTTCAACATTTTCTAATTTATTAGAATATAGTTTCTCAAAGTAGTCTTTGTGGATTTCCTGGATTTCCATGGTTTTTGTTGTTATTGACCCTTTTGCATTTATGATTTTACTGATTTGGGTTTTTTCTCTCCTCATTTTTGTCAGGTTTGCCAGGGGTCTGTTAATCTTGTTTATTTCTTTCAAAGAACCAACTTTTTGTTTCTTCGATTCTTTGTATGTTTTGTTTGTTTGTTTGCATTTCATTAATTTCAGACTTTATTTTTATTATTTCTCTCCTTCTGCTTGTTTTGGGATTTGCTTTTTCTTGTTTTTCTAGGAGTTTGAGAGGTAGCATTAGGTCATGGATTTGAGATTTTTCTGTCCTTTTCATATATGCACTCATGGCACTTACGACTATCTTTCCTGTGTCCCAAGAATTCTGGTAGGTCATGTCTTCATTTTCATTAACTTCCAGGAACCTTTTCATTTCCTCTTTTATTTCATTAATGACTCACTGATCATTAAGCAATGTGTTGTTCAGCTTCCAATTATTTGTATGTTTACTACTCTTGTTTTTGTTGTTGAGTTCTAGTTTTAATGCATATGATCAGATAGAATGCATGGGATTATTTCTATTTTCTTATATTTGCTGAATCTTGCTTTATGCACTAAAGTACAATCAATTTTGGAGAAAGTTCCATGGGCTGCTGAGAAGAATGTATATTGTGCAGAAGTTGTATGAAATATTCTGTAGACATCAGCTAGATCATTTGACCTATGGTGTGATTTTAGTTCTAGAATTTCTTTATTGATTTTTTTTTGGATGACCTATCTATTGGTGATGGGGAGGTATTAAGGTCTCCTACTACCACGGTGTTGGAGTCTATATGTGCTTTTAGGTTCTTCAGAGTATGTTTGATGAAATTGGGTGCATTGACGTTGTGTGCATGTAGGTTGATAATTGTTATTTCCTTTTGGTGTATTTCTCCCTTTATTAGTATGGAGTGTCCTTCTTTATCTTGTTTGATCAATGTAAGTTTGAAGTCTACTTTGTCCAAGATAAGTATTGCTACCCCTGCCTGGTTTGGGGAGTAATTGTTTTGGTAAATTTTTTTCCAGCCTGTCACCCTAAGCCAGTACTTGTTTTTGTCCATGAGATGGGTCTCCTATAAACAACAGATCTTCCTTTTTAATCCAGTTTGCCAGACAGTGTCTTTTCATGGGGGAATTAAGTCTGTTAACATTCTGTGTTAGTGTTGATAGGTATGTGGTGATTCCTGTCATGTAGTTGCTTTTGTTGTTTAAGGGTTTGATTGTGTGCAGCTGAATCAATGTTATTCTCTAATTCCTTATATTTTCTTCTCCTGTGGTTTGGCACTGCCTGTCCTCTCATGGTTTTGTTTGCTTTCATTTTCTGTGTGCAGAATTCCTTAAAGAATCTTTTGTAGTGGTGGGTTGGTGGTCCTATATTGTTGTAGTTTTTGCTTATCATGGAAGACTTTTATTGCTCCACCTATTTTGAATGATAGTTTTGCTGGATAGAGTATCCTAGGGCTGGTTATTTCCATTCAGTGCCTGGAATACCTTACTCCATGCCCTTCTTGCTTTTAAAGTTTCCATTGAGAAATCTGCTGTGATTTTGATGGGTTTACCTTTGTATGTTATTTGCTTTTTCTGTCTTACAGCCTTCAATATTCTTTCTCTATTCTCTGTGCTTGTTGTTTTAATGATAATATGTTGTGTGGTAGTTCTATTTTGGTCAAGTCTGTTTGGTGTTCTGGAGGCTTCCTGTACCTGAATGGGCATAGCTTTCTCTAGATTTGGGAAATGTCTGTTATTATTTTGTTGAATATATTATGAATCCCTTTTGTTTGCATCCAGTCCTGTTGTATTTAAGCTGAAGATGTGTCGTAGCCTCGCCATCTAGTTGGTATTGTTTTTTTGATCTTCTGTCTTTCAGCAGCAGCTTCTTGGTCAGTTCCTCCCTCAGTGAAGTGTAGCAGTTTCAGTTTGTATGTTGTCCTCACGTTCCTGAGATCAGCTCTATAGCTCACCAGCTTTCCTACTTTGGAGTTGGGTTTTTGCTGTGCTGTTTTATTGGGGGTTTGTTTCATTGCCACACCCCCTTTCTCTGGGGCAAGGTCAGCAATCCTTCAGCTAGCCCTCTGCTGTCAGTGTTTTGTGATGCTTCACTGATTGTTTTTCAATTTTGCAGTGTAGTTCGACTTTGGATGTTGCTCATTGGCTCAGGATCTGAGCATTGTGGAACATTACCTGCCCTATTTCAGGCAGAGGCTTATCACCGCCAGGTGTTGGCTCTTCTGCCTTTCCAGCCTTTGTTTACTGAAAGTTCGACAGAGATCAGCTCCTTGACCCTCCCCTCTTCTCTGGTGTGCTTTCAGTGTCCTGACCCCTCTGGTGTATGCTAGTTTTTGGTTCACTGTTTACTGTTCTGTTCTTTATTTTGGAGTGATCAGTCTGCTCAGAGGTCTATGCTGGTTTATCACAGGGGTGGCTGGGGGAATACTGCATGATGCTTGGTGCTCACCTGTTTGGTCTGCTGAATGTCTCTCAAGCAGGTTTGGAGCTGGTGTTTGGTGATGGCATCAACCCACCTGTTTTCTCAGTGTTATGTGGTATGCAGAAGCTTTCTATGGGCTAGAGATTCAGGGTGTCGAAGTTTTGATTCTCCTTGGTGTTTTATTTCTGCCAAGTCTGCCTCCAGCATCTCAGCAAGATTTTTGATTCACGGAGCTCATGTTGTCTGTTTCTGCACCCTAGGCGCCATCTTGGATCCTCCTTGCCCAAGTAACTTTAATCAACATGCTACATTTTGCTTTTTTATGATTACCCAGAAGTTTACTGTGTGCGCTATGTTTGCTTTTTCCATGAATCCTGTGTGAATTATTGTTTCTAAACCTAAGTTCTGAAAAAAATGTGTGTAGGCTTCATGCATTTTATGGCATAAAATCTAAGCAGTTTGCCATTTTGAAGCAAGCAAGGTTATGTATATTAATAATTTTTTCTGCCAGAAATCTGCTTATGTTTGATATTATGTATGCTCTGACTTAAAGGTAAGCTCATTCTTGATTAAAAATTGCTATAATCAAATTATTAGTATAGTTTATTGTCTGGCTTGGCCAATAGGTTTATCATTTAATTCTGTAATTAATATCTGCCTCTCTACTCCACTAAAGTAAAAGATTATGAAGGTAGGGACAATGATTGCTTTCTTTACCATTGTAACTCTGGACACTTGTATATAATTATCAATAAATACATATTGGTCTAATAAAAGAAATGAAATAATCATATAGAATATTGACCATAAATTTCAGATTATTCATTTGCTGCTAACTGGCCTAAAGGAAGCATAAGATAAGAATTTCACTGATGCTACAAGGAATTATGACTTGTAGTCTGTGATGTGTTAGAATCTGAAAATTCAGCTTTGTAATAGGTGGAAGTTCTGCCACAAGTACTCGGAGGCCCTTTCCTGCTTTAGGAACACATTTCTTCCAATCACTCTCCATTTGTCTGTGTATACTGCCTGCTACAGAATCAAAGGTTGCCAGTGAAGAGTTACAGCTTAATAGGTAGAGGGTTTCAGTTTTGCAAGATGAAAAGAGCTCTGGAGGTGGGTGATGGTGATGGTTGCACAACAGTGTGAACCTACTGGACTGTACACTGAAAAATGGCTAAGAAGTAAATTTTATGGTGTGCATATTTTACAATAAAAATTGGTACATAAAAAAGATTTGTGTAAGAAACCTCTTTCAGAGCATCTATGAAGCTTCTTAAAGAAAGTTGACAAAGCAATGGAAGAGCTCTTGATGCTGTCAATAAAATGGGGCAATTTAAAATTTGACTTCTTAAACTTCCTAAGTATCTAAAGCACTTTGGCTCAAATATCAAAATAATTTTATTATTTCCAACATTGCATGCTGTGCATTATGCTTTGCTGAGTATCTTCCCAATAATTATGACATGAATCCATAGAGTTCAAATTTGAGAACTAGAATTTTTTTTGCTTTGGATTGCATTATTTGAGTGAATTCTAAGGAAATATATCTGGGAACAGCAGTGAGCAACACTTGCCTAATGATCTAATTGGCTCACATTAGATGTGTTTTGTGGGATTTTAATAGTCAAATCACTCATGTGTGTGTATGTGTGTGTGTGGTCAGAGTATGATTGTTTGGCCTCATATTTTTTGCTAAGTACAGGGTTAAACAGGTTCTCTACTTTAAACCTTGTCTGAGCCTAATGTGCTGATTTGAATTTTGAATCTCCAAACGAGGCATACCACATTTAACAATACTCTTTGTCTCATACGTGTCACAAGACTAGCTCTGAAGACTCACTTTGGAAGAGGCTGGTATATCCACTATTCATACTTTTAATTTGGTATTAGTTTCCGATTGCTGCTTTCACTTATTACTACAAATCCTGGTGCTTAAAACAATACTAACTAGTTTTGCTATAGCTGTTAAGAATTCTGAACTAAAATCAAGACTGCAATCCTCCTGGGAGCTCTAGGAGATATCCATTTCCTTGCCTTTTTCAGCTTCTGTAAGCAGCCTGCATCTTTGGCTCTGTTGCTCCAACTTCTGCTTCTATGATCTGATCTCCTTTTTTTCCCCGAAAACCTGGCAAAGATACTCCAAGACTCACATTTGAACATGACTCACTAATTCTATAGTAACCTTATTTTAATCTAAATATGTCCAGATTGTCTACTCATATCACTTTCACATATACTATATAAGGTGCTTATCTAAATAAAATACAATCCTCATTCTCAATAATTAATCATTTAATTTTAAATGTGAAATTAGTTACCAGACATCTACATTTCAAAAAAGAATATAAATATAAACTCACAAAAGTGTGTGGAGGTAGAATGATGGACCCCAAATGTTTTGTGAGGTTGTGACAAGTTGAAATTTGAAGGCGAGGCTAGCAAGGAATAAGAAAACAGTGCAAAATGAACATTAAAGGACCTATTACATCACACATAAAAATATTTTGGTTAACTGCATGAAGCAGCTGTTTTGAAAGTGTATCTATAAGCTAAGTTTGATTGTAATTCATGATACATGTAAGAGACTGACAAAGCAGATTGAGGTCAGATGATATTTATTTCTTAATGTTTTGAATAAGGTAATTGTCTTAGCATGATGGTTAATTAGTTTGGTCATTTATGCTTTTTAAATAAATAATTATAAGCACCTATATATGTCTGTCATCCAGGCATGCAAAGTAATATAGAATACCAAAGCCTTTTTACTAGGGAAGTAGTGAAATTGCATAGTGCTTTAGAAAGTTAAGGTTGAGAGCAAAATGAAATGAATGGAAGGCAGTTAATTAGGTTGCTATGGCTTCTGTAACAAAATACTATAAATTATAATAAGTGGCTTAAAGAACAGAAATTTATTATTATCATGCTAGAGAACAGAAGTCCAAGGTCCAGGTGTAGTCAGGCCATGTACTCTCTGAGGGTGGTGAGAAAGGTGTGTTCCATGCCTCTCCTGCAGCTTCTCATAGTTCCTTAGCTTGGCTTGTGGCAGCATGACACCAGTTTTCACCTGGTGTTCTTTCTGAGTGTGTGTCCCTTTCTGTGTTAAAATTTTCCCTTTGTACAAGGAACTGTCCTGTCAAGTTAGAGCCTATCCCAATGATTGTCTCTTAACTTGATCATCTAAAAAGACCTTTTTATGGTATGAATGCTTATATCCACCAAAACTTGTAGCTTGAAACTATCCCCTCCAGACAATGGTACTAAGAAGTGAGGTATGTGGGAGGTGATCATGTCATAAACTGTGTACATCTCATGAGTGGAATAATGCCCTGGTGGAAGAGGCCTGAGGGAGCTTGATCACCTTTTCCATTATGTGAGGACACACAGAAGGTGCCATTTATGATAAACAAGCTTTAACCAGATGTCTAATCTCCTAGCAACTTGTCTCTGGACTTACAGCCTATAAGCAATGTATTTATAGTCCTGTTTTTTATAAATTACCTAATGTAAGGTATTTTGTTACCACAGCAGGACTGGACTAAGACAGGCCCTATTTCCAAATAAGGTCACACTCCTAGAGACTAGAGGTTAGGATTTCAACTTCTTTTTGTGGGACACAATTCAATACATGATAGACTACAAATAGGGAAATGAGAAAGAGAGGAATTCAGTTACCACTCAGTGCTTTATATACAAATATGACTTAACAGACAAGGAAATTGCAGTACCCCTTAGGAAATAACCAGAGCCTCGATTATGGTTCTGGCAGTGGAATGGGAAGAGGTACTGCTTACGATACGGAACTTACATGCCACAGTATTATTTATAATTTGAATCTCTGTTCAAAAAATTCATAGTAAACAAGGCAATTTCTCATTTGTTTGTCTGTTAAGACACAATAGCTCTATGACTGTGCTGAAAAGTGTAACCCTCCCATCTATTTCTCGCTATGATTCTCTTTCTACTACTGACCAGATAATGGGTACAATCAGCACTAGCTACAAACATAAGATATTTTCACTTATATTAAATTTGATGTGCTTTTTTCCCCTTTGAAATGATAAACATTGCATTTTAAAGTGGATTTCTTCCTCTTTCTACAGTCTATATTTTTTATTTTCTATGTTAGCGAATTGAAGATTTCAACCTTATTTTAAATTTGAATCAATTGCAAATACTTTTTCTTCAAGTGTAAGAAACTTGCAATCATCTGACAGTAAATGTTTTAAAGAATCATGCAGCACTTAAGTTTTCTTAAAAACTTGTCATGTATAAAATCCTTAATATATGAACTCTTGCAGTCCTTGCCTTTCTAAAGTGAATGCGCTGAGAAGACTTCAAAAAGATAAATTAAAATCAGTTTTCCCTGACATGAATATCTGAGGAATATCAAGAGCTCTTTAATAAATTCATTTAAGGATGAATAGGGGTCAAAATATTTTTTATTCCAATTTTTAGAACTAACTATCACATTCATTAACATGGGTAGAAATCACATGACATTGCAAAAAAATCATCAGTGAAAAATAAAAACTAAATTGAGATGTCATATATGACATAGGAGCAATTATGCCACTCCTGTGTATTAAAATTAAACTTAAATATGATCAACTAGTCCTTTCTCTGGAACATGTTCACAGTTTAGCCTGAGAACTGCAGAACTACTTCCCCTCTTTTTTCCCATCCCTTCCCCACCTTTTGGCACAAATCTCATTTTCTTTCTTCTGAAACAGCCCAAGGTCATCCCCTAGGCAGTCAGCCAGTCCCAGAGAATAAGCATAGCTGTTTTACAGGACTTTGCTCATTTTTATTTTAGCAAACTCTTTCTGTGTTCAGTATTCCCTGTGACGTGCATCTTAGAAGAATAAACTTGACTCATAGTTGTGCATTTGTGTTCTCAGAAATAATTGCTGTGTATTGTGAGTGATCTGACAAGAACTTTCTCTTGTAATGAAGACTAGTAGAATTCATTTTCCCATTCTGATGCCAAGAAAAAAACTCAAGTCTCTCAAGATTCAAGATTCATTGAGTGCTGGCAAGCCATGAATTCTTACTGAAAATGAAAGAGATTTAGAAGAAAATTTTGAGAAATGGAAGCTCTAATATGTTTTTTGCTGAGTTATAATTACTTTAATTAGAAATAGGTTAAATCTTCCTTGAACTATATTTGGATCTCAAATTCAAAGGGAAAGTACTTCTTTAATCAGTATTTGTTCTCTCTCTCTCTCTTTGTCACTCTCTCTCTCTCCTCTCTCTTCCTATTAGCAAATTTTATGGGAACTAAGAAACAACTTTGCCTACTTCAGAATTGCATTTGTGTCCAAGTTCCAGCCTTCAAGGCTTAATAGCTTCCAGCTTTCTTGAATAGGTGATAACAAGGCAGCTTTGACATTTAGTGCAAATTCATCCCCACTGCTGGGAAAACCACTAAACCTGGAGCCTGCTAATGGTGCATCAATAATCTTTGTGTCATAGGTGAAGACTAGTAAAATTAGCACTTAATGGAGACAACTCTTCTTGGCCTTACTGAGTAAATTTATGAAAGGAAGTGGATGGCTCTTATTCTTCTGTTTTAATACCTACTTTCTTCCTTGAAGACATCATTCACTTCCATGACTTACATCAACCTCTTTATGTCTGGTGTCTATCTCATTACCAAGGCCTAAATAATCTGACCTCAATTTAGTTTCCCAGCCTCATTTTCTGCCTCTCTATTCCCTCCCACACCCTAATTTGTTCCTCCTCCTTCCCTCCTGCCCCTCTTAGTCTTAGCCCAGTGAAATTTCTGTTTTCTGTCTTGATGCCATTTTACAATGCTGTGATTGTTATTCTAATGTCCTTCTTTGACTTTTCCATCAAAAAATGCATTCAGCTTGGTAGTTTTCACTATTGTGAGTCTTCACCTGAAACCTACTTTCCTAAAGACATGAAGTTTTTCTCTTTTTTAATTTAAAATTTCCAAAGCACTTTATCTCTATGCTTGCATTTAACATATTTCATTAACATGGTACAAGAGTTCACACAGTGAAATATTAATAGATATTTCTTAATTTAATTTCTTTTCTTTTATTCTCAGCAATGTATATTATTGCTAAGACATTAGAAACTCCCTCTCAGTAATCTATAGATGCTATACATTTTCTAGTACAGCCTTCATCACACTGTGTTTCAACTGTCCATTTACATTATTTCTCCTCTGATAGCAAGAAGTTGAAGACAGCTGGTGGTTACAGCCTATGCTATACTCATTTTTATACTCTCAGAATCTCATACTGTGGTTAGTACAAAATAGTTACCCAATAAGTAGGGGATGGATGAATGAGTAAATTCAAAAGGCAGTATATACAGTTTGCAGGGTTTGGGCTGTAATGAGCTTTCTCTTCCATTTATATTAGACCATACATCTTACTTGTGCTATACGTGGTATAGCCTATTCCTCATTTTTCTTTAATTTTGTCCATCCATTGAGGTATTAAATCACTGTGTTAGTGTTCTTCAGAGAAACAGAAATATATATATGTGTGTGTGTAGATATATCTACATATATATATCTACACATATATATGGATATGGATATATCCTACATCGATTATAGGAATTGTTTCACATGATTAAGGAGGTTGAGAAGGCCCATGAATCACCATCTGCAAACTGGTGTGGTTAATCAGTCCAAAGTCAAAAGCCCAAGAGCTTCAATTTCTCATGATGGATGTCCTAGCTACAAAAGGAAGAATTTGTTTTACATGTGTCTTTTTATTCTGTTGGGCTCTCAGTAGATTGGGTGATACCCAACCACATTGGTAAGAGTAGATCTTTACTGAGTCTACTTATTCAACTGCTAATTTCTTATGGAAATGCTTTCCCAGTCTCACTGAGAAATAATGTTTTGTCAGTTATGTGGGCATTCCTTAGCTCAGGCAAGATGATATATGATATTAAACATAATATTCCCTGAGGTCTCATAGCTCACAGTGTTCTAACTAAAAAGAATGTATTGCTATAGTGAAGAGTAATCTTAAAGAGTCAGGATTTTCCTCCACTGAGAAATTACCTCTAACTCAATCCCAACTTTAGCTCATGGAACCTCCATAAAATGTAGTCTGTGTTCAGCAAAATCAAATTTTATTATGAAAACACAACAATCCAATGAAAGCGAGAGAATGCCTTTTTGAAGGGAGCTATTTTGCAAGCAAGTTCATCATCAGTCTTATTAGTTTCAGATTCAATCCACAGTCATCTAGTGTTCTAGGCTCTTTCTTCTAAAACTACAAACTTTGGGATTTTCATTTTGACTTTCATCTGTAACAGTGAGCATTGGATAAATGATCTGAGCATATTGTCGAGTACCTGAGATAAAAATTTCTTTACCTTATTGTGAAAAATAAAAAAAGGTTCATTCCAGAAAATCATTTTGTCCCAATTATCTAGTGTTAATGATAGAGTAAAGAATTGTTTTTTTTATTTTGACTTCAATATATTACTTTACTCAGCTGAGCAGACACAACTAAAGGATGATTATCCTCTTAAAATTGTTGTAATTAGTGGCAATCAAAATGATATAATTATTTTCTTTTACTATCATATATGTTTAACCTTTTTAATCTGGGAACATTTCACTTTTTCTTGCGGTAACAATGAAGAAAATAATCCCTAGAGGATAAAGGACAAGAAATCATGAGCTACCTAGAAGCTGTATAGATTTATAACACTTCAAACCTGGATTTAAATTCTATTTTGCAAGTATGAAAGTTCACATAAATGAAGCTGATATTGATGTGTTGAAAAGCTTTGGGACATAACTTTTTTTTTGAAGTTTGGGGCAGTATGCTTGAAATAATTACAGTAATAACTGAAGGCTAAGTTCAAGAACCAGAACAAAACAAGAATCAGGTCCACAGTTAATCTCTGTGAAATAACTAAATTAACAACTTCAGAATTACATGACTTTAACTTATTCTCTGTCTGGATTACACGTGTATTGTCCATATGTTTTACTATATTTTTAGTGTTTTTTTAAAGAGAACAACATAAGGTTGTTGGTCAACTATCTTAAGTTATAAAACAATTTGTTGAGTTATAGAGCTGCATTTCTCATAGTTGTTATGTGGTGTGAAAGATGAACAAATCATGATCACCTACATCACTGGGTTCTCTGCCACATATGATATGACCATAAGCAAGATAGTTAACCTCTCCAAACATTCATTTTTGTATAAATGATGATACCAATGATCCTGAACATAATTGCTGTGATAATGAAGTGACATGTTATATTTAAAGAGCTTCAAATGGTGCCAGACTACTTAAGTCATTAAAAAAAATAGTTATGCTTTTATGTATTGAAAAGACCTCCAAGTCCTTGCAGAAGTATATGGCCAAATTATATCACTGAAGTTGTTACTAAATCAACTGTGTTTCAACATATTTTGGATACTACCTTACAGAGGAATTAAATTTATGTAACAGAAAACTTAAAACTACTGGATTAAATAAATAAGAAGTGACCAGGCACAATAGCTCAACCCTATAATCCTAGTTACTCAAGACGCAGAGATTGAGAGGATAGCAGTTTGAGGCCAGCTTGGGAAAAAGTTTGCAAGACCCCATTTCAATCAAAGCCTGGATGTGGTGGTATTCATGCCAGCTACACTGGGAAGTACAAATAGGACAATTGCAGTCTTGGCCAGCCATAGCATAAGGCCAGAACCTATCTCAAAAATAGCCAAGCAAAAGAAAGGGCTGGTGAAGTGGGTCACATGGTAGAGCACCTGCCTAACAAGAGCAAGCCTTGAGTTTAACCCCCGTATTGCTAAAAATCAATGAATCAATCAATAAAAAAGAGATTTCTAGCTTTCACTTAGAATTATGGAGTTGGTTCAGGAGAGAGGATGGAGTTGAGTCCTTAAGAATATTGTCAAGGACCCATATTTCTTCCATCACACCATTCCTACCTAAACTTCAGTTGTGGCTTATATCCTGGTAATCAGAAGATGACTATGACACATCAAATATCAAATCTGCATTGCAGAGATAAAAAAATTCAAAGGGGTAAAAAGCCAAAAAAAATAAAACTTATTCACATATTTTTTCTTTAATTTGAAAGGTAATAATTTTCTAGCAGGTGTTCAATTGCATCTCATTAGTGAGAAGAAACACACTAAATGGCCATTCTACAGAAGAGGGCTGAGACTTTATATCTTAACTGGAACATGACCTGTATGTAGAGAGAGAGAAGAAAGAGAAAGACACACACATACACATACACATACACACAGAGGGAGGAGGAGAGAGAGGAGAGAGAGAAAAAAGAAAGGGGAATGTATATTAGAGCATACCACCAGTGTCACTCATGGTCATGTTTAGACAACTTATTTTGTAGTTTATAAGAAGGCATGCTTGAACACTAAAAGACAAGTATAGTTAAAACATTTTTTATTCAATTTTGCATTTCATGGTGAGACATTATATACTAAAGTCCAGTTTAATTAAAAAAACATTAAAATGGGACTAGAGTCTTAAGTTAGAGTTTTATATCTGTCACTGGTTAACTTCTTAGTTTTGTGCAAATCATCTAATTATTCTGTATGTCATTTTCTTCTTCCACTAAATCTGGAGGTCAGAGTAGATGATATCTAACATCAGGTCTTATATTCTGTAGTTTCCTGATTGTAATATTTATCTGTCCTTTTTTTTTTAAAACAAATAGTTTTATATCCCTAAAAGCCCAATAATTTCTTGGAAAATTTGCACTTTGGTTAAAACAGTTATCCAAAGACTATATATTGCTGTTAGCCCAATGATAGAGCACACTTAAGACAAAAAACCAATTTAAAGATGTCCACTACTCTTTTCTTATGAAACTAAGCACATATGATATGGCCATAATTCACTATTAGTGCAGGAGAGCTTGGTTGGTGTGACATAAGAACTGAAAGATGGCTTTGCAAATGGAATTTAATTGGAATTCTACTCCACAACATTTGAAAATAAAGTATGAAGTAGAATAGAAGGATCTGATTAAAGGGAGAAAATAATAAACTATCTCCTCAAATGAAGAATTCCAGCATTAACACATATATAGACTAAAATGTAAGCTTGATATTTTGGGGGCCAAGAAAGAGCTCATCCCATTTCGGGAAAAGGCATATGTTGGTGCCTGATAAAAAGAAGACTACCCGATCTCTGTAATTTTTGTTCTCATACAAATTCACAACTAAGACTAGGATGCATCTTTACCTTCAAATGTCTCTACTACTTGCACACAAAACATTTGCACTTATAATCAATGAAATTACACCTGGACACAAGTTCCTATGACCCAGAAAGTGTCACACATCCTTTAAAATCTGTGAGATGCATTAGACTCAAACTCAATTTGTGATTGGGTGCATAGTGCTAATGCTACAATGTCATTGCTGAATTCTGGAACCTAAACTGAACCAAATGTGTGTGTGTGTGTGTGTGTATACACACATACATACCCACACACATATAGATACACACATATACATATAGAGAGAGACTCTCATAAATACATACATAGTATATATGAAGTCCCCTTATATAACTTTTTGGCATCTAACTATGTACAAATCAGCTGTACGTTCCTAAGTAACTCTTCCTAACTGTTGTCTATCTGATGTGTCACCTGTGCATTGGTGTGATAGGCAGAAGAAGTATTGTACTGACTTGTTCAGCATGAGAAGTTATTGGTACTTGGAGAAAAAGGCACTGTTTTGCAGAGTTTCATTCCTTGGCAGCATTCAAAATAAAGGAATAGTATAGATGATGAGATAAAGTATTGCTTTTTTTAACTTGGATTAAAAAACATCATTAGAAATTAGATTAAGGCAATGAATTTTTGAATGGAGTAGGAAAACTGACAATTTAAGCTATAGATTAGGAACAAAAATGAATTAGGATACAGTGTTTCAGATTTGTATTTGTTCAATATTTTCTCATTTCTCACCTGGACAATATAATCCAGAAAGGTGGGAATCTGAAGTTTCAGCTAGGAAGATGAAGTACCAAATCTACGTGATTGGAAGAAGTCAAGAACAATCCCATCTGCATTAGTCAGCTTTCTGTCCCTATAACAAATACCTGAGATATTCAACTTGTAAGGATAAAATGTTATTTGGGTTCACTGCATTGGTGGTGTCAGTCAATGATTAACTGACGGCATTACTTCAGGGGCAAGAACACATGGCAGAGCAAAATCACTCATGCTACAGCCAGGGAGCAAAAAACAGGAAGAGAGCAATCCCCTATGAGTACATACCTCCAGTGACCTAAGTCTCAGTAGACCTCACCATTTAAGAGTTCTGTCATCTCCCAATAGTGCCACCATGGAAACCAAACCTTTGGAGAATACTCATGATCTAACCTATAACATGAGGAAATGGTTGTTCATTTGATGTAAATGCAGGCATTGAACAAGGGTAGGGCAGAGATGAGCCTTTGATATTTTAGAATGTTTGAAATTTTGAACATTGAAAGACTTTCTAAGAGAGATATCCTTTAGAGAGTTATCCTGAAAAATAAGGAAATAGAAAAAGAAAACGTTTTAAAAGCCCTCTATATTTTAATATTCCAGCACCATTGTAAACTTATATTCTTATCTACAAATCAATTTGCTGTCTTCAGAGCCCAATCAATTTATAAACTATTCAAGAACTATGTGACACATACCTACATATACACACACACACACATATACACACATGTATATAACTAAACATATGTATATACACACACAGCACATAGTGGTACATGATTATACATGTTTGTGTGACAATCACAAACTTTAAAAAAAAATCCTCCAACTGTTAATAATTTAGTAAAAGAAGAAGAAAGGAAAGTATATGAAAGTATTTTAAAATAATGGAGTCATAATTTCAGTTTAAGGTCATTGTTAACATACACTTTGGGTATTTCTTTTTTTAAAAAAAATTAATTTTTATTCCTTTACTATTCATATGTGCATACAATGCTTGGGACATTTCTCCCCCTTGCCCTCACCCCCTCCCTTACCACCCACTCCACCCCTTCCCTCTCCCCCTCACCCCCTCGCTTCCAGTCAGAAACTATTTTGCCTTTATCTCTAATTTTGTTGAAGAGAGAGTATAAGCAATAATAGGAACAAAGGTTTTTGCTAATTGAGATAAGGATAGATATACAGGGAACTGACTCACACTACTTTCCTATGCATGTGTGTTACCTTCTAGGTTAATTCTTTTTGATCTAACCTTTTCTCTAGTTCCTGGTCCCCTTCTCCTATTGGCCTCAGTTGTTTTTAGGTATCTGCTTTAGTTTCTCTGTGTTGAGGGCAACAAATGCTAGCTAATTTTTTAGGTGTCTTACCTATCCTCACCCCTCCCTTGTGTGCTCTCATTTTTATCATGCGCTCAAAGTCCAATCCCCTTGTTGTGCTTGCTCTTGATCTAATGTCCCCATATGAGGAAGAACATACGATTTTTAGTCTATTGGGCCAGGCTAACCTCACTCAGAATGATGTTCTCCAATTCCATCCATTTACCAGCGAATGATAACATTTCGTTCTTCTTCATGGCTGCATAAAATTCCATTGTGTATAGATACCACATTTTCTTAATCCATTCGTCAGTGCTGGGGCATCTTGGCTGTTTCCATAACTTAGTTATTGTGAATAGTGCCACAATAAACATGGGTGTGCAGGTGCCTCTGGAGTAACCTGTGTCACAGTCTTTTGGGTATATCCCCAAGAGTGGTATTGCTGGATCAAACGATAGATCAATGTATATCTTTTTAAGTAGCCTCCAAATTTTTTTCCAGAGTGGTTGTACTAGTTTACATTCCCACAAACAGTGTAAGAGGGTTCCTTTTTCCCCCACATCCTCGCCAACACCTGCTGGTGGTGGTGTTGCTAATAATGATGGCTATTCTAACAGGGTTGAGGTGGAATCTTAGCGTGGTTTTAATTTGCATTTCCTTTATTGCTAGAGATGGTGAGCATTTTTTCATGTGTTTTTTGACCATTTGAATTTCTTCTTTTGAGAAAGTTCTGTTTAGTTCACGTGCCCATTTCTTTATTGGTTCATTAGTTTTGGGAGAATTTAGTTTTTTAAGTTCCCTGTATATTCTGGTTATCAGTCCTTTGTCTGATGTGTAGCTGGCAAATATTTTCTCCCACTCTGTGGGTGTTCTCTTCAGTTTAGAGACCATTTCTTTTGATGAACAGAAGCTTTTAAGCTTTATGAAGTCCCATTTATCTATGCTATCTCTTAGTTGCTGTGCTGCTGGGGTTTCGTTGAGAAAGTTCTTACCTATACCTACTAAGTACAGAGTATTTCCTACTCTTTCCTGTATCAACTTTAGAATTTGTGGTCTGATATTAAGATCTTTGATCCATTTTGAGTTAATCTTGGTATAGGGTGATATACATGGATCTAGTTTCAGTTTTTTGCAGACTGCTAACTAGTTTTCCCAACAGTTTTTGTTGAAGAGGCTGTCTTTTCTCCATCACATATTTTTAGCGCCTTTGTCAAAGACAAGTTGGTTATAGTTGTGTGGCTTCATATCTGGGTCCTCTAGTCTGTTCCACTGGTCTTCATGTCTGTTTTTGTGCCAGTACCATGCTGTTTTTATTGTTATTGCTTTGTAATATAGTTTAGAATCAGGTATCGTGATACCTCCAGCATTGTTCTTTTGACTGTGTATTGCCTTGGCTATTTGTGTCCTCTTGTATTTCCATATAAATTTAATGGTAGGTATTTCAATCTCTTTAATGAATGTCACTGGAATTTTGATGGGAATTGCATTAAACATGTAGATTACTTTTTGGAGTATAGACATTTTTACTATGTTGATTGTACCAATCCATGAGCATGGGAGATCTCTCCACTTTCTGTAGTCTTCCTCAATCTCTTTCTTCAGAAGTTTATAGTTTTCCTTGTAGAGGTCGTTCACATCTTTTGTTAGGTTTAGACCTAGGTATTTGATTTTTTTTTGAGGCTATTGTAAATGGAATTGTTTTCATATATTCTATTTTAGTTGGTTCATTATTAGTGTACAGAAATGGTAATGATTTTTCTATGTTGATTTTTTATCCTGATACCTTGCTGTAGCTATTGATGATGTCTAGAAGCTTCTGAGTAGAGTTTTTTGGGTCTTTAAGGTATAGGATCATGTCATCTGCAAATAGAGGTATTTTGATAGTTTATTTACCTATTTGTATTCCTTTTACTCCTTCTCCTTGCCTAATTGCTCTGGCTAGGAATTCCAGTACTAGGTTGAATAGGAGTAGAGACAGTAGGCAACCTTGTCTAGTTCCTGATTTTAGAGGGAATGGTTTCAGTTTTTCTCTGTTAAGTATAATGCTGGCTGCAGGTTTGTCATATATAGCTTTTATAATGTTGAGGTACTTTCCTTCTATTCCTAGTTTTCTTAGAGCTTTTATCATGAAATGATGTTGGATCTTATCAAGGCTTTTTCTGCATCTATCAAGATGATCAAGTGGTTTTGTCTTTGCTTCTGTTAATGTGATTTATTACATTTATTGATTTTCGTATGTTGAACCACCCCTGCATTCTTGGGATGAAGCCTACTTGGTCGTGGTGAATAATCTTTTTGAAGTGTTGTTGAATTTGGTTTGCCATTATTTTATTGAGGATTTTTGCATCAATGTTCATTAAGGAAATTGGCCTATAGTTCTCCTTTTTGGAGGTGTCTTTGCCTGGTTTTGGGATAAGTGTAATACTGGCTTCATAAAATGTGTTTGGCAGTTTTCCTTCCCTTTCTATTTCATGGAACAGTTGAAGGAGGGTTGGTGTCAGTTCTTCTTTAAAGGTCTGATAGAATTCAGCAGAGAATCCATCAGGTCCTGGACTTTTCTTTTTGGGGAGACTCTTGATTGCTGCTTCAATTTCATTTTGTGTTATAGATCTATTCAGGTGATTAATTTCCTCTTGGTTCATTTTTGGATGATTATGTGTATCTAGAAATCTGTCCATTTCTTTAAGATTTTCAAATTTATTTGAATATACGTTCTTGAAGTAGTCTCTGATGATTTCCTGGACTTCCATGGTGTTTGTTGTTATCTCCCCTTTTGCATTCCTGATTCTACTAATTATGGTTTTTTTCTCTCCTCATTTTAGTCAGGCTTGCCAGGGGTCTGTCGATCTTGTTTATTTTTTCAAAGAACAAACTTTTTGTTTTATTAATTCTTTGTATGGTTTTTTTTGGTTTCTATTTCGTTGATTTCAGCTCTTATTTTTATTATTTCTCTCCTTCTATTTGTTTTAGGATTTGCTTGTTCTTGTTTTTGTAGGAGTTTGAGATGTATCATTAGGTCATTGATTTGGGATCTTTCAGTCTTTTTAATATATGCACTTATGGCTATAAACTTTCCTTTCAGGACTGCCTTTGCTGTGTCCCATAGCTTCCGGTAGGTTGTGTTTTCATTTTCATTGACTTCCAGGAACTTTTTAATTTCTTCTTTTATTTCATCAATGACGCATTGTTCATTAAGTAATAACCCATTGTTCATTAACAGTTTCCAGCTGTTTGCATGTTTTTTGTCTTTACTTTTGTTGTTGAGTTCTACTTTTACTGCATTGTGATCAGATAGTATGCACGGTATAATTTCTGTTTTCTTATATTTGCTGAGACTTGTTTTGTGCTCTAAGATATGATCAATTTTGGAGAATGTTCAATGGGCTGCTGAGAAGATGAATATTGTGTAGAAGTTGGATGAAATGTTCTGTAGACATCAACTAGGTCCATTTGATCTATTGTATATTTTAGATCTAGGATTTCTTTAATGATTTTTTGTTTGGATGACCTATCTATTAATGATAATGAAGTGTTAAAGTCTCCTGCAAATACAGTGTTGGAGTTACTATATGCTTTTAGGTCTTTCAGGATATGTTTGATTAAATTGGGTGCGTGAAGGTTGATGATAATTATTTCCTTTTGGTCTACTTCTCCTGTTATTAGTATGGAATGTCCTTCTTTATCTCATTTGATCAATGTAGGTTTGAAGTCTACTTTGTCAGAGAGAAGTATTGCTACTCCTGCCTGTTTTCGGGGGCCATTGGCTTGGTAAATCTTCCAGCCTTTCATCGTAAGCCTATGCTTATTTCTGTTGGTGAGATGGGTCTCTTGTAAGCAACAAATTGTTGGATCTTTCTTTTTAATCCATTTCATTAAGCAGTGCCTTTTGATGGGTGAATTAAATCTGTAAACATTAAGTGTTAGTACTGATAGGTATGTAGTGATTCCTGTCATTTAGTTGTCTTAGTTGTTTGAAGGTTTGATTGTGTGTACCTAACTTGAGGTTACTCTCTACTTTCTTGCTTTTTCTTTTCCTGTAGTTTGGTGCTGCCTGCCCTTTCATGGTGATGTTGGGTTTCACTTTCTGTGTGCAGAATCCCTTGCAGAATCTTTTGTAGTGGTGGCTTTGCGGTCACATATTGTTTTAGTTTCTGCTTATCATGGAAGACTTTTATTGTTCCATCTATTTTGAATGATAGTTTTGCTGGGTACAGTATCCTGGGGTTGAAGTTATTTTCATTCAGTGCCCGGAAGATCTCACCCCAAGCTCTTCTTGCTTTTAATGTTTCTGTTGAGAAGTCTGCTGTGATTTTGATGGGTTTACCTTTGTATGTTACTTGTTTTTTCTCTCTTACATCCTTCAATATTCTTTCCTTAGTTTCTGAACTTGTTGTTTTAATGATGATATGTCGTGGGGTAGTTCTATTTTGATCTTGTCTGTTTGGTGTTCTGGAGGCCTCTTGCATCTGTATGGGAATATCTTTCTCTAGATTTGGGAAATTTTCTGTTATTATTTTGTTGAATATTTTATGCATTCCCTTTGCTTGCGCCTCTTCTCCTTCTTCAATGCCCATGATTCTCAACTTTGGTCTTTTGATGGAGTCAGTGAGTTCTTGCATTTACAGGTCTTGAGTGTTTAATAGTTCTTTGGTTTTTCCTTTAATTACCATTTCATCTTCGAGTTCTGAGTTTCTGTCTTCTGTTTGTTCTATTCTGATGGATTGGCCTTCCGTTTTGTTTTGCAATTCTGTTTCATTCTTTTTTCTGAGGTTTTCCATATCCTGGGTCATTTCCTCTTTAATGTTGTCTATTTTTGTCCTGAGTTTATTTATCTCTTTATTAATCGTGTTCTCTGTTTCACTTTGGTGTTTATACAGTGTTTCTATGGTGTCCTTTATTTCTTCTTTTGCTTTTTCAAATTCTCTATTTTTGTTGTCTTGGAATTTCTTGAGTGTCTCCTGTACATTTTGGTTGACCATATCCAGTATCATCTTATAAAGTTATCATTGAGTACCTGTAGTATGTCTTCTTTTAAATTATTCTTGTGGGCTTCATTGGGTTCTTTGGCATAGTTTATCTTCATTTTGTTGGAGTCTGGATCTGAGTATCTGTTTTCTTCCTTTCCCTCTGGTTCCTGTACTAATTTTTTGCTGTGGGGAAACTGGTTTCCCTGTTTTTTCTGTCTGCCTGTCATTGCCCTTGGTGTTGTTATTGTCCTTGTACTGTGTCATTTAAGTATTTCCTGGCTTGTAATAATAGCACTATTGATATTTAGAATGGAAGGGTGAGAGGAGATGGAAAGCAAAGAAGTTAAAGGAAAAGGGAAAAACAAATAATCAAGTAGAAAAAAATAAACAAACAAACAAAAACAGTGTACTAATCAACCTTAACGTGAAAAGGCATTAGAGAGACAGATTGAAAATAAAAAATAAAATGAATAAATATAAGAATAAAAATAAAAAATAAGTAAGTAAATGAATGAAAAAAAATAGAAAAATAAAATAAAATAAAACAAAATAATAATAAAAAAAACCCTGCAAGTTCAAATGCAATGAAATTTCAGTCTTCGTCCCTCAGCCTCCAATCCTGGAGATGGTGCCTCAGATGTTGTTCTGTAGTTGTCTCTTCAAAGGGGAACATAAAGTAGAACAAAACTTGTCCACGTCAAGATGTCAAGCATCTTGGTGCAGGTGTTTGGCGGCCTGGGGGCCCTCTTGGTTTCTCCATTGAATGTGAAGTGGTGATGCTCTGCTCAGGCTGGAGGGGTGGAGGGGTCAAAGTTTTGCCTCTTCTTGGTGGCCTTGCCTGCAAGGTGTGTCTCCAGCATCTCTCTAAGATTTCACCTTAGGGGGCACGCTTTCTGCTTTCTCCCTCTAGCTGCCATCTTCTGGGTATTTCTTAAAGATTATTACATTATAATCATGAAAGTCTCTTAAGAACTAATTGGGAAGTACACCTTTTTTAGTCTAATTCTCCAAAAATACTACTTCCATTTTTGTATTTATGAATGACTTTTTTCTGTGATGTGACTTTTTTTTTGGCTTCTCTTTGTAGCCAGAACAACTTTGCCTCTAAATCCCCAAGGGGTCATATACCACCAGCCAAGTCAAGCTTAGTAACTTTTGGTGAATTACTGAAGAGTATTATATCAATTCGCTCACTATATATGTGGCCTTAGTTAAAGTTTGAAATGCCTTTTTCACCATTTTAAGTGATTTTTTTCCTTTATTTTATTTTAAAAACTTAGCTTTCATATTTAAATGGTGCAGCACAAAATGTATGTTTTACTGACTAGCCACAAAGGCATTCTATGAAATGTAGGCACATGCTGTAATCCATGCTACTTGAGAGGTAGAGACAGGAGGATCACAATATGAGCCAGCCTGGACAAAGTTAGCACAAGGACACTATCTGAAAAAGAAACCAAAAACAAAAGGACCAGGGCTGTTGCTTAAGTGGTAGAGCAAACAACGCTCTGAGTTCAATCCCCAGTAACTCAAAAAAAAAAACAAAAAACAAAAAGCCCAACAACAAGAAGTGGAGTGCAGGACTCCTCTCATTAAAATTAAATGAAATCTTGGTCAGCTTTGACCAATAAGCAAGGGTGGAAATGATTCTGTGCTGTTTTCTGGTATAGGACTACAGAGTTGGTTGTTTCCTTTAACTGAGCCACCATGTTAGAAGTGTGGCTGCTTAAATGGAAAGTCCACGCATAAGGTTTCAAGAATATAAGCAGAGGAGAAGGACTGCTGTAGTTTGGATATTGAACATCCCCCAAAGACCTATGAATGAAAGCATTGATCTTCAGCTTTGCTATTGGGAAGTGCTGATACCTTTAAGAGATGGGACCTAGTGGGAAGAAGTTAGGTCAGTGGGGACATGCCCTTGGGGGTGATATTGAGACTCTGACCCCTTCCTGTTTTTCTCTTGGCTTCTACCACCATGAAGTGAGCAGTTAGTACTACTTGCCATGATGTTCAGCCTTGCCATAGGGCCAAAACCAACAGGGCCAAATAACCATGGACTGAAATCTCTGAAACCATGGATCAAAATAAACCTTTATTCCAAGTTGATTACCTCAGATATTTTGTCAGAGAAATGGAAAGCTGACTAATGCAAGGACCCAGGCATGTGGGGCTTATAGCCATCACTGCTAAGGTGCCAGTCATGAGAATAGAGCCTTCTTATACTCTCCAGATCCCCTCAGGTGCCAGTGGAATACCACAACTGACCCTAGTGTATACCACATGGAGCAGAAGAAGCACCCAAAATGCTCTGCCCTAATTTCTCACTGACATAATGTAATGATAGCTGTTCTAAGCCACTAATCTTCGAGTAGCTTTTTAGTCAGCAGTGCATAACTAGAGCCATATTGCTTCCATGAAATCAAAATGAGAACTCATGCTGTGTTATTCCACATAAGGCCTCAGTAGTCCTGTCAGTTCTTCATTGCACACTGACCAGATTCTCCTCTTATTCCTTATAGCACTGTTCTAGATCTTCTCCGTTCTATTCAAACTCAAACAATATCCCTTGATCTCCTGACAATCATTATTACTATAAGACCTTGACTAACCTTAAATGAAAACATCAAAAATATCCTAAATGAATTTATTGATAACAGATCTTCTTTACTGTTACCGTGCTTTACCTCAGAGGAGTCCCAAAATTTCAGCAATTTTCTCCAACTTTATCCTCCTTCTTTACTTGGAGAAAATCTCTACACTATTTTCCAAGGCTAATTTTCTCACTTTCTTGTAATCTCAAGCCCTTAGGCCTGTTCTAGTTATCCCTGGTAATATTTTCATTCCTTCTTTCTACCCTCCTACTCCTCTTTGCCAAGTGGCCTTTTTTCTCAATCCTTGTCCAATTTTAAAGTGGCAGCATTCTATCTGAAAGACTTTCTAAAACACCAAATGATAAGCCATCTTTTTCATTGCTGTAATAATGATCTTCTTAAAACAAAAATTATACCTCTTAATTCTCTTTCTCATGAACTGTCAATGGCTCCCTGTTGCCTTAGAAGTAATGACCACAATTTTTCACAGTAGTTTTAACTGTTCATAATCAACACTGCACTGCATTTTTTTTGTCCTTTTTTGAAGGCCATTATTTAGTTGAATATTTCAGATATCGCTGCTTTCCTTTATGTTGAATCTTTATCCTGAGAAAATTTTCTTCGTTTCCTGTATCTGACCCATTCTTCAGGGCTTTGCTGAGATCACCTGTCCAACTCAGGCTTCACTCAGTGTCAGCACATCACGAACTTGCCCTTCTTCCCAACAGTGTTTAGTTTCTTTCCTTGTAGCATGCTTTTCTTCTGCTTTATTAAATATTTTCTATTATCATTTTCCATTTATTAATCTACTTAACAGCATTTAGATTAACATTCCATTTCACCTTTTATTAAATATTTGCTACAAAATCTGTATTTATAACAACATTTTTAAGGAATATGGGACAATAGACACTAGGATCCATGCTAAGGAAACAGATAAAGGAAGCTGTTCATTCTCAAGAAGTATACATCCTAGTATAAAGATGGTGACATACACAAATTTCTTGCAAACCCCTGATAGAAGGGTGTTCAAAATTATATTGGTAATCAAGACTACATGAGAAACTCAGAAAATACTTGTAGAATGATGCTAAAATTGAGTCTTTATAAAGCATCCAAGCAGCCAAGATAAACGATGAAAGGGCATTCCAGATGAAGGGGGCTAGAGACGCAAAACACTGTGAAAGTCTGAAGAAAATATGGGCTGATGAAGTGTTGGATGCCAGGTAGAACAAAGTGAAAGATGATGGTGGAGAGTAACTTAGAACAATTTCTTGTCATAACTAAGATCAGAACCTGAGACGCCTGTTGGGAGGAAACCCTAGTCTTTTAAGACCATATACTTTTCAGTATAGTGAAAGAGAGGGCAAGGAACAGCTGCTGCTCTGAGAATCCCCTCATCCTTCACAGAACTGTTGATGGGAAAGGGACCTCCAAGGGCAGTGCTGCAGACATCGAGTTAGCAATTGCACCTTGGTGTGGTCTTTGCTGAGTGTTAAATTTTTCCTCCTTCCTTCTTCTTCTATTTTATTTCTGCATGTATGTGGTGCTGAAAGGAAACACATGATCCTTGAGCATGTGAATTGGGAAAGAAAGTTTTCTAAATAAGAAAGATATAACCTTACTGCAGGTGCAGACCACATACATTTCAACAAATACTAGGAAAGTAGGACCAATATGCATGCCATGTCAACAGAGGTGCAGACCCAGGGGATCTCTAATGGCTTCCAAAAGTTCAGATACCTAAAGTCATGGCTGACATTATATGCAAGTTAGCATGGGTAAAACTGCAAGGATAGCTCTGCAGATGGCCTATGTCACAGTAATTCCTTTTTTTCTGTTCTTCTCAATAATACTTGTGTGGTTTATGGACAACCCCTTTACTTCCAAGTAACTCCTGGGTGGAAACTGCTTCTGTGAGTGGCTCAAACTTCATATACATAAGTAGAGCAAGCTGTGTAGTCTATCTTACCTAACAAAAGTGTCAGCCAGAGGGAAGTGCAAGCTGTCCTTCACATAGCTCATAGCTCTCTCATTTGGATTGTAAAATCTATGTTGAGGAGATGATGAATGTGATAGAAAAAAATCTAACTTGTTTCAGATGTAAAAAATGCTGACAGTTTTGAAAACACCACTTTACTTGCTTTTCTTGGCAAATTTGATTTGAAGGAAAGCAGGGAGTAGAGTATATTGAGGTATCATTTTGCTGGTCACTTTTCTAAACATAGATATCTGGATTATGTAGTTATATTGATTACAGGACTCTGATCAGCTGTATCACAAAAGACAAACCTGGATTTAAAAATTCCCCAGCAGGTTAGGGGGAGAAGAAAGGGGCAGGGGGGAGAAATGGCCCAAACAATGTATGTGCATATGAATAAATGAATAAATAAAAAAAAGAAATTCCCCAGCTATGTGGTGACCGTATTAGGAAGTTTCACACAAGGAAGAAATACTTGTTTCTGTACTTATTACTTGTGAGTAAATGTTGTAATGTGAGAGGAAATCTAGTAGACACAGTTTTGTACTCTGGCCCTTTCGGGTAGTGACTCTTGACAAGTGATTAATGTCCTTTGAGTCTCTGTTTCTGTAAAAATGAGATGCACAATGAAATCTGCTTCACAGGAATATTGTGATGCCTAATGACAAAATATATGTTAAGCAATTATTCCATTGCTTAGTATTTGGTAACACATAGATGTCATTATTATTTCATAAACTCTTTTCCTCATGTCACTAAATAACACATGCATACACTAAAACTACATATGAAGTTCTTTTATTTAGAGAAGCTAAACAGTCTTTACATAATTAATTTTATCTTTATAGGAATGATCAAACATAACTCTCTCAGTTGTTTCTAACAGTCGTTTTTTAAAAGAAAATTTACCAGCTAAGTTTATGAATAATTTATAACCATTTAGCTTCAGACTCATTCATTTATTCAATAAATATTTACAGACAACATACCAATAGAACATGTGTTAGTGTCAGGCACTGTTCAAGGTAGTGAGATACTGATAAATAATCCAAAGTCCATGCTTTCATGAAGCTTATAGTTTAGTGCTTGGATAGGTGGGAGGGTGGCAGGAGAACTACATGGGGTACAGAGTAGTGATAAGAGCCATGGGAAACAACAAAACAGAGCAAGGTGTTTGGGGGGAGGTTGCAGAATTGTCAGTGTTCCTGTTTCTACAAGGTACTCTTGGAAGATCTACCAAAATGTAATTCAAAGTAGAGATGTAGAGAAAGTATGATTGTGTATGTGTGCGTGTGTGCGTATGTGTGTGTGCATGTGTGTGTATATGTGTGTATGTGTGTGTGCGTGTATGTGCATATGTGCGTGTGTGTGTGTATTACTGGGTTTGAACTCAGGGCCTCGCCTTGCTAGGCAAGCACTCTACCACTTAAGCCATGCCCCCAGCCCAAAGGAAGTATAATTAGTACATGCACTTTATAAGCCACATTGGGGGGTGGAGTTGATGATTTTTCAACTAGCCACAAGTTTTTGGTGGTCAGAAATTGACATACAAAATCAGCCCTTGCTACCATTTTGTCTGTTTCTCAGGCCCTGAGTTTGCCACATGCCAAAAGCTAACAGCATGTGGCTGTTAGGGGAGGGGAAATCTCAGCACTTGCTATGAGTCATGGTGGGTAGAATTCCAAGTCTCTATATTTGTCTGGGGTGGAATAAACTGTCTTCTCTAAATTTATTTCTTACCACTTCCCAATACCCAAATTCCACAACACATATTTCTGCTGGGAAAATAGAATGTGAACCATTTTGTTCATGGAAATTTCCCTCTTGCTATTGGACTTAGAGGTGACTCAAAGCTTAGAAAGGAAAACTAACATATTTGATGACAGGATAAAGATTTAAAAGAACTTGCTATGTTGGCATAATAACAAAATCAACAAGATGAAAATAGGAAAGATATACATGTAGTCCAACATTTAGACTTTTAAAAATCAGCATAAAATTAGAGTGATTTTAAAGAACAGCAAGTCGTCTGAAATAAACAGATCTTCAATTGCCTAAAAGCTTAAAATATCAGTTACTTGAAGATCATACAGTGCTTATATCTCAGTTATAGTATTTGGATACAGTATCTAATTACTTTTGCTCACAAAAAATGAGAAATGTTTCCTTGCCGCAGTGGTTAGGTACATATTGTGGCACACATTCACATTTGGATATCACACTGGAGTGTGTCCATTGGACTATGACCAGGGAAAGCTGAAAGGCTTTAAAACAAAATCACACAAGGAATTATGCTATGAAATGGAGTGTTTCTAATCTTGGGGAAAAGAAGCTTTGGTATAAATGATAGCTGTATCCAAATACATGAGAAGCTTTCATACAGAAAAACAATTAGATATATCCTGTGTAGCTCCAGGAAAAAGGACAATCATCAGTGCATAAAGGCAGATTTCAGCTCAACATGAATAATACAAAATGAAACGGATTGCTTCCAAAATAAAGATTTCCACTGAATAAAGTGTTCAGGTCAAATCTGGATCAATATCTTTCCAGGAATCCTGCCCTAGGTGGGAAGGAGCTATCAAGAGGCCTCTAATGTTCTACATAGAATTGATCAGGTGATTCTAGATGTTGCCAGATGTAAACAATAGCCTTCTGAAACAATTTGCTCTTAGAAGAATCATCACTTCCCACACCATTGCTTTTTAGGTGACTTTTCCATTTTAACTCTGTCCTCTTGACCTAACCATATCATTCTGCTGAGCAAAATTCATGTGTGGAATTTTGATGTTGATTTTAGACAACATAGTGGTAATCTGTATGCATATCTAGGTGGTGTAAGAGGCTAAAATGTCATCCTGCTCAAATTCCCAAGCCATTTCCTGTCACACTGCTATCTCCCACATGCCAAGAGACTCTGGGTTCTGTGAATTCATGTTATGTCTATAGATAAACTTCTTTTTCACAGATTATAACCTCTACATGGGGAAATAATGTTTTTTGGGGACTTGTTAGTTTTTTGTTGCTCAAGCATAGATTATCCGCTTGTTTGTTCAACAAAAATTCATTTACTAATATTTATTGACTGTGTGTGTTCTAAGAATATAGTGCCAAATAAGATGGCCCTCCTTCCAGGAAGTTTCAGCTTAGTAGAAGAAACAGACTTATGTCTAAATCATTACAACACACTGTGACATCTGTTTTAAGTATTCATACAAGATCTTATGCTATCAAAAAGAAGAGAGCCACCCATTCTATGCAGATTCAAGACAATTTCACCGAGGAAACTTTGAAATAAATATGGAAGGGCAAGTCATACTTGTTTTTCAAATATAGAAGGTCACTTCAACAAAGAGAAAAAGGGATATTATCATGAAGTATTGTCATAGGATTTGCAATTGGTGATCAGGGAACACTAAGTAGCTTCACAAATCAATCAGGAAGTTTGCAACAGTAATCTGAGGACATATTGAAGTAGGCATGGGATGAATCATATGAGGGCTATATTGAAGGTAAAAAAATAAGAGACAGGAAAACTACGTTGTATATTAGTGCAATTAATTGTCCATGTGAGGCAATGACTCAATCTATCAGAAATGGGGTTTGACTCCTTGAATAGCTATCCTTATCTCAACTAGCAAAAACCCTTGGTCCTTCCTATTATTGCTATACTTTCTCTTCAACAAAATTAGAGACAAGAGAAAAATAGTTTCTGCCTGATAGCTAGGGGGTAGGGGAGGAGAGGGAGGGGGCCAGGTAGGTAAGGAAGGTGGTGGGGGGAAGGGGGTGAAATGACCCAAACATTGTATGCACATATGAATAAAAGAAAAAAGAAAAGAAAAGGGGTTTGAGTGGAACAAAGGGAATACATTTGGAAAGTAAAATTCACAAAATTTATTGAAAATCCACCAGGTGCTGTGCTAGCACTGAACAAGTAATGGTATGTATGCAACATTTCGTGGAGCCCTTTGGAAACTAAAAGGTAAAGCTTTAAGATTTCTGCATCATCAGAGTCCTCCATTCAAATCTCCACTTTTCCATTGGATTCTCATTATGCTCCTTAACCTGAGAGACTTTTTTTTTTCTTTTATTATTCATATGTGCATACAAGGCTTGGTTCATTTCTTCCCCCTGCCCCCGCCCCCTCCCTTACCACCCACTCTGCCCCCTCCCGCTCCACCCCCCAATACCCAGCAGAAACTATTTTGCCCTTAGCTCTAATTTTGTTGTACAGAGAGTATAAGCAATAATAGGAAGGAACAAGGGTTTTTGCTGGTTGAGAAGGATAGCTATACAGGGAGTTGACTCGCATTGATTTCCTGTGCGTGGGTGTTACCTTCTAGGTTAATTCTTTTTGATCTCACCTTTTCTCTAGTTCCTGGTCCCCTTTTCCTATTGGCCTCAGTTGCTTTAAGGTATCTGCTTTAGTTTCAACCTGAGAGACTTTTGAGAGACTCCATCTGGAAAAATCATGTAACACTGTCATAGTTGCCCCTAAGACCTTCTTACTTTAAAGGAGAAAGAATGACTGTTAAACTAAATTAAAATGGAGTCCAAGCCTGAAGAATCCCTTAGCAGACAAAGCTTCATAAATGACCTTACTTAAACCTTGATGGATTTGCAAACGCAAGCAAAAGTTAACTTGAGCTATATCTTGCATGGGACGATATTAAAGAAAAACAAAACTATTATAATTACATAACTAGAGACTTCCCAAAGGGATAGACTAAAAAAGGCAAACTGTATATTCAATTAAGTATTTTCTTGCTTTTATTTCCATGTTCATCCTACAAAAGCCTCCCCTTCCTTTCCCTCAGGGAAGCACCACTTCCTGTGTGGAGCTTCTCATTCATGATTTTCTGTTTGCTTAAATGAAGTCTTTAAGATTTTAGTATATATCAGTTTGCTTTTTAACATACTTAAAGGATGATAAGAAACTTAACTGAGTAAATAGAAGAAATACATGCAGCAGAGGTGTGGCGCATATACATAGAATGGGGCCAGGTGTGGTGGTATATAAGACCACCAGGTTCAAGGCTAGACCAGGTAAAATATTAGCAATACCTTATCTCAAAAAACAAGCCAGATGTGGTGGTGCACACCTATAACCCTACTCAGGAAGTGGAGTAGGAGGATTGTGGTCTGAGGCTGGTCAAAAATATGCCACACCTTAGTATCTAAAAATAAACTGAAATAAAAGGGACTGGGGGGCTGTAATTCAAGTGTTAAAGCACTTGCCTAGCAAGCGTGAGATCCTGAGTTCAATCTCCAAATGCTAGAAAAAAAATACACACAGGAGATTAATAGAGCATCATTGTTAAAAAACATTTTATATAGAATTTTTAAACATGTTGAACTCACTATAAAAAGAGGACTAAGGTAGAAAGGAGAAAAATGGAGGAGATGAATCAGTCTGGGATACAATACATATAAACATGGAAATGCCACAATGAAACTGTCTGTATAGCTATTTTAAACAAGCAAAATGTCTTTTTTTTTTCTCAAAAACCAAGGACAGGAAGGTGAAACAGGTCCTGTCTAGGGGTTGGTACCAGAGGGAGTGGAAGGAGGTAGGAAAAGAATGTAGGAGGGTGAATGTGATGGAAATATTATGTACTTGTGTATGAAAATGGAAAAATGAGACCTGTTGAAACTACTCTAAGAATGGGGGAGGGAATAAAGGAGAATGATGAAGGGGGTGAATTCAGCTATGATATATTGTAAGAACTTTTGTAAATGTCAAAATGTACCCCCAGTTCAACAATAATATGATAATAAAAAAGAAACCATAAAAACAGTATTTTAATAAGGAATGAACATGTGGATTCTTCTCAATGCAAAATGACGTATGTTTATTTCTTTTAATATGTTGCCCTCACTAAAGGAATTATTTCTTTAAATCCTAGGATATGTCCCAAACACTGACTTATGGACATTTCAAGTTACTTTTAGACTACTGTATTAGTACTCTCTAGATGAAAGACAATAGAAAAAAAAAACTACATAGAAAAGGAAGAAAGCAAGAAGGGTCAATGCTATTAAAATCAATGCATACTTGATTCCTAAAATGGAAGCTCACCATGTTTATAGTTCAATAAACTATGAGTGTTTCTCACAAATGTCTTTTCTATTCTGCGTACTTTGTCTTCTTTTATTGCCATGAGTGTTTTTTTCCTGCAAACAATGTTATAAAAAATGATTCTATTAACTGTTAAGAATAGTTAATAGACTATAGTTAACTGTTAAGAAAATGCATAAAGTTTTCTTAGACCTACCCTCCCATCCTGGGATTTATAGTTAGTAGGAAGAAATGTTATCTAGAACTAATCATCAGAAATTTTCTACTTTGGTATGCAATCAAAGACGAAGTGGTTTGCCATGAGTTTTGAGGGTATTAATCTCTCCAAATGATGTCCATCTTTGTCCACCATGTTCATCTACATTTACTCCTGCGATGCCATCAGCCTAGCACCACCACATAACCTGACTTGTCATCCAGGAGTGCAGAGGGAATAGAAAATGATAAAAATGGACTAGAAACAAATTTGTCATGCCTTTGGTATTGGTACTTCTAATTTATGTTGACTTGGTAGAAAGGTCTAGACATCATTTTAATGGTGAGGAAAATAGGCCAGCAGAATCAATTTTCATCCTATTATTTAGTCTCAATAAAATAGAGAAATAAATTCCAATGCAGAAAAATAACCTTTGCAATGTCACCTTCTTTCCCAATGATAGAGCTATTAAGGTTAATTCTTGAACAAAAGTCAGAAGAAGTAGCAGCAGAAAAGAAATATTATTTTTGCTAGTTTTAAATGAAAGAGCTCAGCATGTTTACTTACGCCAGATAAAATATATCTAAACATAACCTTCACTAATCAGGA
Organism: Castor canadensis; assembly: GCF_047511655.1. Lineage (NCBI taxonomy): Eukaryota > Metazoa > Chordata > Mammalia > Rodentia > Castoridae > Castor > Castor canadensis. Next base: position 75,983,548 of record NC_133399.1, on the reverse strand, counting down.
GCTTAAGTTTGTATTTAAAGAGCTCCCCAATTGCAAATTCAACCCAGGAGCTGAAGCGGGGAGACTTTAAAAATCTAATTATTTTTTTAAATGATTTTCACCAGATGCTTTATGCCTCTCTTTGGTGCCTGGTGCCTGAGAACACCATATGAAGACAGGTTAGCTGGGCTCCCATATACCACTCTCTCTAAGGGTTAGCAGCATAATCCAGCCTCTGATTAATGGGAGGGCAGAGCATTTGTAGTGTACAATCTGACACACTGAGACTCACAGTGATGACTACTGTGCACCTCAAGCATTAAAAACAGCCCTTAAAAAGTCAACTGTCCCTCTATTAGTAGTTTTATCTTTAGTACAACAGCTTTGTCTACATTGAAATAAGAATGTAATGCATTGCAGTGTTAATGAATTTGAATATAATGTGAGATTTGCTGTGCCTTTTGCTCAGACTCTGTTCTTTAACTTAACAGGGGAAAATTCATATTTGGTTAAGGAGGGGTAGTAAGAGGTAAAAAATCAAACTTGGTTTGGGGAAACAAGAAGGCTAAGAGTCATTCACCAACACCCCATACTTTCCACATCCAATCTTTCCTAATAAGATTGATGACTGGTAGACTGGGGTCACGGACTAACCACATTGCTGTGGTGAGGCAGGGGTGATTCACAGTGAGCCACAAGTGTCCATTCATATTTAAACACAGTGGACAGGCAGTTACCATCAGGTGAAGTCACCTGTAGCCTAGATTGCAATAGATAGTAGAGAGTAAGGCATGCCATAAGACCACTCCATATTTTACTTGATTGAATAAAGCTTTGGAATACCCTATTGCTTTATAGTATGAGGGAGAACAAGAGAGTTACTAATTGGTTAATTTTATTAGTACCTTTGATCTTTGGTAGCATACCAATAAAATGGTTTCCCTCTTATCCATGATTTCACTTTCTGTGGTTTTAGTTGTATAGGGTTAACTAAAGTTTGTAAACATTAAATGGAAATTTCCAGAAACAATTCCTAAGTGTTAAACTGTGTGTCATTCTGAGTTGTGTGATGAAATCTCATGCTATCCTACCCAGAGTATGAATCATCTCTTTGTCTGCCATATCCAAACTGTATGTACTGATGACCTGTTAGTCACTTAGTAGCCATCTTAGTTATCAGATCAACTGCCAGCATCTTAGTGCTTTTTTTCAAGTCAGCCTATTTTACTTTATAATGGTCCCCAAATAGAAGGGTATGGTCCCCAAATAGAAGGGTAGCAATGCTGGCAATTTAGAATCCAGAGAAAGTATAAGTGTTTTCTCTAAGTGAAGAAGTTTTCAAAAGAGAGAGAAAGTGATCACATTCACAAATCTTTTACTAAAGCATAGAGTTGTTACTGTTATATTTTATAATTAGTTACTGTGTAACTTTTTATTTGCTTAAGTTAATTAAAATGTATTGCAGGTATGTATGTATAAGAAAAAACCACAGTATATACAGAGATCAGTATCATATGAGATTTCCAGAATCCACAAGTAGTCTTAGAACATATCCACTGCAGATAAGGGTGGGGGAGTACTACTGTAATATATTCCTGGATTATATAATCTGAACTGCTTCCTAAAATCACTTAGAATTTTCTTTCACTCCTTGGAGAATTAACATTATATAATTAGGTTATAATGAGAAATGTTATACAATCCTATAAATATTTAATACATTTATTATAAGGGTGCTCTTGATTATATTTACCTTCATATAGAGTCTTCTGTATAGGTAACTTAAAATTTTAGTGTCAAAAAAATCTTGTTAAAGTGCACATTCCAACTTAATTGCTTTGAGGAGGACCTGAAAGTCTCATTTATAACAAAATTTTAATAATGCCAATATTGGTGGTCTGTGGTGACCCTTCGTGTAGCAAGCTCATAAGTATGCCATGGTAGGATTTTACTCTCAGAAAAGCTGTGATTGCTAAGAAATTTGCTTTTATTATGTTGTCTTGTGAATTGTGCTGGATTGGGATATACAAAATTACCAGTTCCTGATCATTTTTGCATATATTGAGCAAAATCCTGTAGTATAGTTATAATATAGCAATCAGATAGTATAAATTTTTTTTCACTTTAAGTTGGTAGCTAGGGAGCTTGTACCCAAAACTGTGACCCAACTGTAAAAATGTACATTGAATAGATTTAGGCCTTTTCCTCCTTACATGGTGGATATACAGATTCAAATAGTGATGCTGAGCCTCAGGTTATTTGCTCATTCTGTTTTGCCTCTATGATGATTTCATTATTAGGCAGGCTCTAGTTCTACTTAGTTGCTCCTGCATTAGAGGATATCTTCTTAGCAAACCCAACCAGAAAAGGATTTCTCCTTCCAGAAATTGAATGTTATTGGACTTGCTTTGGACAGAGAAATGGAAAGCTGTGGTTAGTTAATGGTAGTTCTCATGCCCCCTCTGGATCTCTGTCAACTCTGTCAAATTAACTTTAGCTGAGAGTCAGCTAGGGATTGTTCTTCAAGAGAAAATTGGGTGGCTATTTCCAGAAAAAGGAGAAATATTCTGAGTCTGGAATGCCTTTCCTTGTCAGAAGATTTTCTATTGTAGTCAGCATTGACTTCTGCCTTGCTTTGGAATATGATTTATAGTAGAAGAGATATGTGTCATTTCTAAGGGGAAGTCTTAAGAACATTGGCAGGCTTTGCCATACTCCCTCATCCCACTGCAGTGTCCCAGGTGTGGGCAACTCATCAGTCTGGATCCTGGGGCAGAAACAGAGCCAGCACATATAGGCAAGTAATGTCAGCAAGAAACAACTTTTGCTATTGTAAGTCCCTAACTACTGAGCTTGCTAGTAAAGTAATTCTTAGTTTTAATAGATTGATAAAATAGGCAACACCAGCAGATATTCAAAATATTCTATTCATCTCACTCCAACATGCACTTCAACCCTTCTTTCCAAACAAGACAATTTCAAAAATGCTTTCACCAAATTTAATGTTATATTAAGCACTCATCTAAAGACTACTCACTTCTTCTCCAAAGAAAGAAAGTATAAAATCCTGACCAGTTACTTCCTCAGATTCAAGTTCAGGATCCCTGACTTTTGGGAATTTCTCTAGGTGAAAGCCAGATTAGTTTCTACTGGTGGACCAATCTATGGTTATATGATTATTTAAATATATTTAAATGTTATATTTATATTATAAAATATAATATTATAATATATTATATTAAATTTATATTATATTTAATACATTTAAATATATTAAATATATTTAACCATCCTCCTGCACATTGCACACAGTGGTAGAAATTAAGTACATATATATTATACATAGCATATACAATATATATATAGGTGATATATAGATATAGATACAGATATATGTGCGTGTGTGTATAACAAAATTCTTTCTTTTTGAAAATAATTCAAAGGAAAACAGCAGAATGACAACAGAGTAAGCTCCTTGGTCAAGCAACCCATCTTTTTTGACTATTACCTCTCATGAATTGTCTGTTTTTTGACCTCCACTGTCACATCTAAAATGTTATTGGGTAGGATTCTCCATCTGGGATTGCTGCAATCAACTTGTAGTGGGTTCTAGCTGGGCCTCTACCAGAATCTTAAAGTCTCAAGAAAGGACTTAAAAGTTACTTGTCCCTTGTCCTTAGGCTCCTTCTAGTCTTGGATTTTTATTTATTTCTTTCCTTTATTCTTGTGGTGGGTGGGTGTACATTGTGACATTTACATATGTTCTTATGACATATCAAATACATCATACTTGAATTCACCCTCTCTACTGCTCTCCTTTATCCCCCACCTTCCCCAGTTCCTGCAATAGTTACAAGTATCATTTATGCATTTACATACAAGTGTACACATTTTTTGCACTGTATTCACTCTCTTACTCCCTTTCTTTGTTACCTCCACCTCCCACTGGTGCCAGCCCCCGCTCCCACTTCTGGCCAGGACCAGTAAGAACTTCCCCAGGCCTTTATTACAAAAAGAATGCTTGGGTGGGCTCTGTTTTGGCCTGTACTGTATTTCCCACCTGACTGCTTTGTCACCTTGTATCTAGCTCAGCCCAGTAAGCTGAGCTTCCTAATCATCACACCCTTAATTTCTCAGTTCTTACACAGTTTTTCAGACACAGGTCAGAAGGGAACTTTTAGAGAAAGAATGAAGCAAAACAAAAATACCTTTACATTTTTTCACTTTGCTTTATATTTTCACATGACTCAGTTTTAACTAAAATGAATCTTCTCTCTTTTATAGATCTTTCTTGCTCTTTTGAGAATTAGTCTTTATTTTTGGTGGAACTGGGTATTGAACCCAGGGCCTTGTGCTTTGTATGTTCTCTACCACGTTACAGATTTCCAGCCTAGCAAGTATGTGGATCAAGTCCCTGGGCACAAGCCATGGAAGTTAACCAACTATTTTGTTGCTGTATCACAAGGATTTCCAATTGCCCAGCCAGGGAAAGGGACCTTGTTATGTCTCATGTTTTTTCAGCTCAGCTGGTGATACAATTGAGGTTTTGTGATTTCCAATACCTCATTTCTAAAAAAAAACTTCTAAAAACCAGATTAAGATTCTTTGGTTGAAAATAAGAAAAACCCATTCTAGCTGAATGAGTTTTTTAAGGGGAAAAAAGTTCAAGGTCTAGATTAGCTCACATGAGTGAAGGAAAAGTCAAACAACAAGACTTTGGATGAGATGAGGTCCAGAAAGTTCCAGCAATGTAAGCAGCAGAAACTAATACCTTTTATATTTGGGAAGAGGTTCATTCTATAAGCAAGGAGTGTGCACCACAACTCTGATATCCTCATTTCGAATTTTATCCTTCTTTATTCTGTGTGATGTTTTAAGCTGCCAAAAATCCTTTGGGGACAAGAACGTACATAAAACATAAATATCTAACAAGTGCATCTAGTAAGGACGGCTGCAGTTCTGTACTTTTTTGAGATTAGAAAAGCTCATGGCCTCTCATTTGAATCTAAATGACATGGATGTTTATGTCATCTTAAATTCAGAATATCTCAAACCAAACTCAGTGCATTCCTTATCCTTTTATCAGTCTGTTATCGCTCTTGTCTCTCCCCCAGACCTGTCTTCCACCTGCTTCTCCTTCTCCATCTTCGAATTTCATTTAATAGAACCGACAATTTTTCAAAATAGCTTTAATTCCTCCCTCACATCATTACCTACTCCCACCACTGCAAATCGTCCCATGCTAGTTCTGCCTTCATTCTGTCCCTGGAGACCTCTCCTCCCTTTTATGATTGCACTGTCATTGTCCTGTTGTAGGCACTCTTTACTTTTTCCCTAGAAGTATTTATTTATTTCAGAATCTTCCATGATCCTTTCCTCATACACTACCCAGCACACGACAGGAGTGCTTGCTAAACAGGTAGATAAATGAATGTTTGTGCTTAGTTCTAAGCTCTGTGAGACTGGTAGTCATATCTGTCTTGCTCATTGTTATGCCAACAATGCTGAACAAATGCTTGATGTGAAGCATGTCAGAAATAAATATCTGAGAATGAATGAATATGTAAATGAATTACTTGTTCAGGACTTCATAATGTCTACAAAATCACATTTTGCATGTACTTATAACATCTTTTCAGTTTAGAGATGAATTTGGATGACACAAAGGAAAACTGTTCTCAAGACAGAAATAGCTTTTAAATTACCAAGTGACATTTCTATGCACACATTTAGGAAGGAAATAGACTGAGAGGTTACCCCAAGGGGAAAGCAATGCATGGAAGTTTCCTTTGTTGCCTTCTCTGTTCTGTGTGTTTTATGAAATCTTTACCTGGACCACAGGGTTTTTCTGCATGAGGATTACTGTGGTAAGAGAAGTAGAGACAGAGGTGAGAACAAGACTGTGGCACAGAGGGAGAGCAGTGGTGACAGATACTTCCTGCTCTTGGCTTTACTTCTTAGGTGGGACTTTCACACATACTTCTGGTAATTATTAGTCCAACAAATCTGTCATAAAGTTTTAGGGAGTTTGTAGGAACATTCAGTACCAAGTACATTCACTCTTTATCCTTTGGGCTGAATTTCCTCTGACTTAATTAAATTCAAATAAGTATCTTTCCATTCCCTGGTACTTAGGAGGAGGAGTTCAACGTACATGAGAAGTCACAAAACAGCCATTAGATGTTAATAACTGAGAACTGTTCCAACCTCTGTTGGTTTCAAATGAGAGGACCAGAGGCATAAAACTCCACAGGGCATTGCTAACTTCCTGAGGCATTGAGCTGCTGAAAATGAATTCCTCAAATAATAGTTTCCTTTTCCAAAATTTAGCTGGATCAGATATTTTCAGTTGAGAAGTCCTAATGAGACTTTGCAGGAACCTGCACAGCAAGGGGGGAATCCTGCACAATAAATCACTGGAGGTGTGCCATCTTGCTGCTGGAAATTTGAATAAATAACCTTAGTGATTTATAGCAGATGTTTTTCCACTTAGTTGTAGCCCACTAAAGTACATCCTAGACAATGTACTCTGTGAGAATGGGAATTAGAGCCATTTCTGTCTTGGACACTGCTGTCTAAACAACACCTAGCAGTACCTGGTAGACAGTAGGTGCTTAATGAAAAATTTTGAGTGGGTACATTAAAGTTGTACTTAAATACAATGCAATCTTTTCTGGTAGAGAAGTCCTACTCAAAGTTAAATAGTTTCAGTCTCTATGCAAAAGATTAGACAGAATCTATTCTGAAGTGAAAAGAACTTTTCCTTACTAAATTATTTGATAGAGCTAAAAATAATAAGCTAGAAGCTTGAGGAATTACATGGTTTTTCTAAAAATCTTATGCATAAAGTCTACTCTTTGAAGATGAATTTCTTTCCACCTACAAGGTGTTTTCTCATGCATTTCTCAATTATTATTTATATTGCACTTGTCTATTCTCAGTTCCTAGCTCAGGGCCTAGAAAGTTGAGTTTAATAAATGTTCATTGAATGGGTATTTATTTGATTAAAGTGACTAACCACATTCATATTCAGCAGAGTGTATGCTCAGAATTTACTTCTACTTGTACAGATGTGTTTTTTATGAGTCAACCTATCTCTTCTTTCAGTTCTTTTCTTAATCTTATTGAAAAGAAGATTGGATAGACATAATAGCAAAATGAATAGATATAATGTTTGATAGTTGCCTTTCTCTAAAATAAGAATTAAAATAGTTAATAATTCAGAGGATTATTTTATGATTTAAAGATTTAATAAATATAAAATAAATAGAACGTTGACACCTAAAGTCTCAATAAACGCAATTTCAACACATTACATATTTATTTGTATTTTCACTCTATTGTTAAGTGATTATCAAAAATATCAAAATTAATTTATAATGTTAGATTTCCTCAGCTGAGATTAGAAGAACTCTTGGGGTTATTTGGGACTCTATAAATATTTAGGTTGAGAAGCACAAAAAATAAAATACTAATGACAACTAGGGTTTATATAAAAAAAATTGAAGTGAAAGTATGTTCCAGTAGAAAGGAGAAGACAGACACACTGTGAGTTCTCAAAGGATGAAATTTATGACAAGAGTCTTCATCTTCGCTAAACTCGTTCTTCCTTCCCTCTCCCCCTCTTCTGCTTTTGTCCACCATCGTGGTGTGTGCTTTTGGCCCAGCTTCTCACCATGTCTTCTCACAAGACTTTCAGAATCAAACGATTCCTGGCCAAGAAACAAAAGCAAAATCATCCCATTCCCCAATGGATTCGTATGAAAACTGGTAAAAAAATCAGGTACAACTCTAAGAGGAGACACTGGAGGAGAACCAAGCTGGGTCTGTAAGGAACTGCGAGAGATAGCACACATATTTATGCTCTTCCGTGGTTGGCAATCATCTTGGCATCAAGCTGGCTTGTCATGCTGCCTGGACAGTTGGGTGTTTTAAATTGGAATTCTTTTTTTTTTCATTTTTCTTTTATTATTCATATGTGCATACAAGGCTTGGTTCATTTCTCCCCCCTGCCCCCACCCCCTCCCTTACCACCCACTCCACCCCCTCCCGCTCCCCCCCCTCAATACCCAGCAGAAACTATTTTGCCCTTATCTCTAATTTTGTTGTAGAGAGAGTATAAGCAATAATAGGAAGGAACAAGGGGTTTTGCTGGTTGAGATAAGAATAGCTATACAGGGCACTGACTCACATTGATTTCCTGTGCGTGGGTGTTACCTTCTAGGTTAATTCTTTTTGATCTAATCTTTTCTCTAGTACCTGTTCCCCTTTTCCTATTGGCCTCAGTTGCTTTAAGGTATCTGCTTTAGTTTCTCTGCGTTAAGGGCAACAAATGCTAGCTAGTTTTTTAGGTGTCTTACCTATCCTCACCCCTCCCTTGTGTGCTCTCGCTTTTATCATGTGCTCATAGTCCAATCCCATTGTTGTGTTTGCCCTTGATCTAATGTCCACATATGAGGGAGAACATACGATTTTTGGTTTTTTGAGCCAGGCTAACCTCACTCAGAATGATGTTCTCCAATTCCATCCATTTACCAGTGAATGATAACATTTCGTTCTTCTTCATGGCTGCATAAAATTCCATTGTGTATAGATACCACATTTTCTTAATCCATTCGTCAGTGCTGGGGCATCTTGGCTGTTTCCATAACTTGGCTACTGTGAATAGTGCCGCAATAAACATGGATGTGCAGGTGCCTCTGAAGTAACAGTCTTTTGGGTATATCCCCAAGAGTGGTATTGCTGGATCAAATGGTAGATCCATGTCTAGCTATTTAAGTAGCCTCCAAATTTTTTTCCAGAGTGGTTGTACTAGTCTACATTCCCACCAACAGTGTAAGAGGGTTCCTTTTTCCCGCATCCTCGCCAACACCTGTTGGTGGTGGTGTTGCTGATGATGGCTATTCTAACAGGGGTGAGGTGGAATCTTAGTGTGGTTTTAATTTGCATTTCCTTTATTGCTAGAGATGGTGAGCATTTTTTCATGTGTTTTCTGGCCATTTGAATTTCTTCTTTTGAGAAAGTTCTGTTTAGTTCACGTGCCCATTTCTTTATTGGTTCATTAGTTTTGGGAGAATTTAGTTTTTTAAGTTCCCTGTATATTCTGGTTATCAGTCCTTTGTCTGATGTGTAGCTGGCAAATATTTTCTCCCACTCTGTGGGTGTTCTCTTCAGTTTAGAGACAATTTCTTTTGATGAACAGAAGCTTTTTAGTTTTATGAGGTCCCATTTATCTATGCTATCTCTTAGTTGCTGTGCTGCTGGGGTTTCGTTGAGAAAGTTCTTACCTATACCTACTAACTCCAGAGTATTTCCTATTCTTTCTTGTATCAACTTAAGAGTTTGGGGTCTGATATTAAGATCCTTGATCCATTTTGAGTTAATCTTGGTATAGGGTGATATACATGGATCTAGTTTCAGTTTTTTGCAGACTGCTAACCAGTTTTCCCAGCAGTTTTTGTTGAAGAGGCTGCTATTTCTCCATCGTATATTTTTAGCTCCTTTGTCAAAGATAAGTTGCTTATAGTTGTGTGGCTTCATATCTGGGTCCTCTATTCTGTTCCACTGGTCTTCATGTCTGTTTTTGTGCCAGTACCATGCTGTTTTTATTGTTATTGCTTTGTAATATAGTTTGAAGTCAGGTATTGTGATACCTCCTGCATTGTTCTTTTGACTGAGTATTGCCTTGGCTATTCATGGCCTCTTGTGTTTCCATATAAATTTAACAGTATATTTTTCAATCTCTTTAATGAATGTCATTGGAATTTTGATGGGAATTGCATTAAACATGTAGATTACTTTTGGGAGTATCGACATTTTTACTATGTTGATTCTACCAATCCATGAGCATGGGAGATCTCTCCACTTTCTATAGTCTTCCTCAATCTCTTTCTTCAGAAGTGTATAGTTTTCCTTGTAGAGGTCTTTCACATCTTTTGTTAGGTTTACACCTAGGTATTTGATTTTGTTTGAGGCTATTGTAAATGGAATTGTTTTCATACATTCTTTTTCCGTTTGCTCATTGTTAGTGTATAGAAATGCTAATGATTTTTCTATGTTGATTTTATATCCTGCTACCTTGCTATAGCTATTGATGATGTCTAGAAGCTTCTGAGTAGAGGTTTTTGGGTCTTTAAGGTATAGGATCATGTCATCTGCAAATAGGGATATTTTGACAGTTTCTTTACCTATTTGTATTCCTTTTATTTCTTCTTCTTGCCTAATTGCTCTGGCTAGGAATTCCAGTACTATGTTGAATAGGAGTGGAGATAGTGGGCATCCTTGTCTGGTTCCTGATTTTAGAGGGAATGGTTTTAATTTTTCTCCTTTAAGTATAATGCTGGCTGTAGGTTTGTCATATATAGCTTTTATAATGTTGAGGAACTTTCCTTCTATTCCTAGTTTTCTTAGAGCTTTTATCATGAAATGATGTTGGATCTTATCAAAGGCTTTTTCTGCATGTATTGAGATGATCAAGTGGTTTTTGTCTTTGCTTCTGTTAATGTGGTTTATTACGTTTATTGATTTTCATATGTTGAACCACCCCTGCATCCCTGGGATGAAGCCTACCTGGTCGTGGTGAATAATCTTTTTGATGTGTTGCTGAATTTGGTTTGCCATTATTTTGTTGAGGATTTTTGCATCAATGTTCATTAAGGAGATTGGCCTATAGTTCTCCTTTTTGGAGGTGTCTTTGCCTGGTTTTGGGATAAGTGTAATACTGGCTTCATAAAATGTGTTTGGCAGTTTTCCTTCCCTTTCTATTTCATGGAACAGTTTAAGGAGGGTTGGTATAAGTTCTTCTTTAAAGGTCTGATAGAATTCAGCAGAGAATCCATCTGGTCCTGGACTTTTCTTTTTGGGGAGACTCTTGATTGCTGCTTCAATTTCATTTTGTGTTATAGGTCTATTCAGGTGATTAATTTCCTCTTGGTTCAGTTTTGGATGATCATATGTATCTAGAAATCTGTCCATTTCTTTTAGATTTTCAAATTTATTTGAATATAGGTTCTCAAAGTAGTCTGTGATGATTTCCTGGACTTCCATGGTGTTTGTTGTTATCTCCCCTTTTGCATTCCTAATTCTACTAATTTGGGTTTTTTCTCTCCTCATTTTAGTCAGGTTTGCCAGGGGTCTATCGATCTTGTTTATTTTTTCAAAGAACCAACTTTTTGTTTCATTAATTCTTTGTATGGTTTTTTTGGTTTCTATTTCATTGATTTCAGCTCTTATTTTTATGATTTCTCTCCTTCTATTTGTTTTGGGATTTGCTTGTTCTTGTTTTTCTAGGAGTTTGAGATGTATCATTAGGTTATTGATTTGGGATCTTTCAATCTTTTTAATATATGCACTCATGGCTATAAACTTTCCTCTCAAGACTGCCTTAGCTGTGTCCCATAGGTTCCGGTAGCTTGTGTTTTCATTTTCATTGACTTCCAGGAACTTTTTAATTTCCTCTTTTATTGCATCGATGATCCATTCTTCATTAAGTAGTGAGTTATTTAGTTTCCAGCTGTTTGCATGTTTTTTGTTTTTACTTTTGTTGTTGAGTTCTACTTTTACTGCATTGTGGTCAGATAGTATGCACGGTATTATTTCTATTTTCTTATATTTGCTGAGGCTTGCTTTGTGCCCTAGGATATGATCTATTTTGGAGAAGGTTCCATGGGCTGCTGAGAAGAATGTATATTGTGTAGAGGTTGGATGATATGTTCTGTAGACATCTACTAGGTCCACTTGATCTATTGCATATTTTAGATCTTGGATTTCTTTATTGAGTTTTTGTTTGGATGACCTATCTATTGATGATAATGGAGTGTTAAAGTTCTCCCACAACCACTGTGTTGGCGTTTATATATGCTTTTAGGTCTTTCAGAGTATGTTTGATGAAATTGGGTGCGTTGACATTGGGTGCATACAGATTGATGATTATTATTTCCTTTTGGTCTATTTCCCCTTTTATTAGTATGGAATGTCCTTCTTTATCACGTTTGATCAATGTAGGTTTGAAGTCTACTTTGTCAGAGATAAGTTTTGCTACTCCTGCTTGTTTTCGGGGGCCATTGGCTTGGTAAATCTTCTTCCAGCCTTTCATCCTAAGCATATGCTTATTTCTGTCAGTGAGATGAGTCTCCTGTAAGCAACAAATTGTTGGATCTTCTTTTTTAATCCATTTTGTCAAACGGTGTCTTTTGATGGGTGAATTAAGTCCATTAACATTAAGTGTTAGTACTGATAGGTATGTGGTGATTCCTGCCATTTAGTTATCTTAGTTGTTTGAAGGTTTGATTGTGTGTACCTAACTTGATGTTACTCTCTACTGTCTTGCTCTTTCTTATCCTGTGGTTTGGTGCTGCCTGCCTTTTCATGGTTAAGTTGGGTGTCACTTTCTGTGTGCAGGATCCCTTGCAGAATCTTTTGTAATGGTGGCTTTGTGGTCACATATTGTTTTAGTTTCTGCTTATCATGGAAGACTTTTATTGCTCCATGTATTTTGAATGATAGCTTTGTTGGGTAGAGTATCCTGGGGTTGAAGTTATTTTCATTCAGTGCCCGGAAGATCTCACCCCACGCTCTTCTTGCTTTTACTGTTTCTGTTGAGAAGTCTGCTGTGATTTTGATGGGTTTACCTTTGTATGTTACTTGTTTTTTCTCTCTTACAGCCTTCAATATTCTTTCCTTAGTTTCTGAACTTGTTGTTTTAATGATGATATGTTGTGGAGTAGTTCTATTTTGATCTGGTCTGTTTGGTGTCCTGGAGTCCTCTTGCATTTGTATGGGAATATCTTTCTCTAGATTTGGGAAATTTTTCGTTATTATTTTGTTGAATATATTATGCATTCCCTTCGCTTGCACCTCTTCTAAATTGGAATTCTTTGATTACCTTAAGGATGGTGTAGTAATAAATATGTGAAACCTTTTGAACTGCAAAAAAAAAAAAGTGTTCATCTTCATCAACAAAACATAACAAGTATAAATTGCATATCAGGATTTGTTAAGTTTTATCAGTCAGTACATAATCAAATAAAATTCAGTCTGACCTCAAAGTTTAGCAATGGTAAAGTAGTCCCCTTTCATAAGGGCCTTACACTATAATTGATGAAAGAGGAAAAGTATAATGAGAATGTATTAGTCAGCTTAAAGTTACTATAAAAATTATCTGAGATAATGAACTTAAAAAGAGAAAAGGTTTAATTACCTGACAGTCCTAAAATTTCCACTACAAGATCTGGAAACATCATTGCTTTAGTGAATGCTCTACTGAGGAAACTATATGTTCATACTGGGGAATAGGAAGCAGAAAAAAAGATGGAGAGACTGAAATTCTACAATTCCTCTTTCATGGCATGCCCCAATGACCTAAAGATCCCCACCATCTTTGGGGTTTTTTTTTTGTTGTTGTTTATTTGTTTGCTTTTTTTTTTTTGTAGATAGTGTCTTACTATGTAATCCAGTCTTCAACCTCAAAATCCTTTTGCATCAACCTCCATAGTGTTAGAATTACAGGAACGTGCCATCACAGCTGCAAAACCCCACCTGCTAAAGGTCCTGAAGAACAAGTCTGTATCATAGAGCTTTGGAGGAGGAGGGCATTACTCATATTTAAAGTATAGCAGAGACAAAAGGGAAAGTAATATAAAATTCTACTTTAAAAGAGCTGGAAAGTTTCTATTCCCATTTCTTGCATAGGGAACAGGAAATGTTTCTCCCATACTTCCTGTTTCTCTCCAATTTTGCCCTGTTATACTAAATTCTTTTCCTAATAAACTTTGCTATTACTTTTACTACAAAAAAATAAAAGAATTGGAAAAAGCTTCATGAGAAAAGGTGACATTTGAGTTATGCTTTGAGGCTGAATGGGTATCCCTGTGGCTTGGAAGAGAATGACAGTGGTAGTAGAGAAGAGGCAGATGTTTTAGATTAAGAGCAGAGTTGAGGAATCTGTGTGTTTAGGGTCTAATAGGCATTTGCATGGCCAGAGTTTCCATTTAGCTGAGGGAAGGGAAAGAACTATACTGGAAATGTACATTTGCATTTGCATTTGCAATGCACTGTTAAACAGTTTGATCTCTATCATATTGGCAATAGAAAGTAGAGAAAGGCTTTAAAAGCACAGTGGGATGTAACTCTTTTTCTAGGAAAAATATAGTCTGTCAGTACTGTGGAAGATGAATTAGAAGCCAGGAGAGAATAGTTAGTTAGAAGGATCTGACAATTGGCCTGGGGATGTAGCTCAAGAGAAAAGGGTTTTCTTAGCATGTACAAGACCCTGAATTTGGTCCCCACCACTGCAAAGGAAAAAAAAAATGGTTGTGACAATAATCAAAGTAGTGGCAAAGCCAGGGAGAATCTTTGATTCAGGTCTCATGGTAAATTGGAACAGACAGAAATGGAGAACTATTGTATATGGAAGAAAAATGAAGCAGAATTCTGAAAAAATTTTGAGTGACTGGCTAAGATGCTATTACCAGAATCTCAGGTCTGTACTGCTCCCTGGTTCACAAAAACCCAAGAGATAGAAGTTAGTGGAAGAAAACAGGTTTATTCAATGCTGGCCCTGAAGAAGACAGAGTAGACTCTCAGTCTCAAATCTCTATCTCAGAGTTTGAAGACCTTTCATGGAAAGACAAAATGGGAGAACTGAGAGACAATCGTTAGGAAGTCCATGTTCTGTTCTCTGCAGAGTCTGTCATTGAGAGGCATGTCTTCTTTCCTTTTCTGTGCTAGAAACCTCACAGTAAGTAGACTTTGCTCTCCTGAAGCTGGCAAACCAGAACCTGAGAAACGGCTTCTCTTCAACAAAACAAATTAGGGAGGGGCAGAAAGCAAAAAGGAAGGGAGTGGGACAAAGGATGGTTTCAAATAAACCCTTGTTACAGTGTGATGGGGAGGAAATGATAGGGTTCATTTTGAAAATTTTCAGTGTAAATTGCTTTGATTAGGTGTGAAAGATCCTGCCCACTCCTTCTGCTAGAGCCTGTTCCTCCAATTTCATTCACACTTCAACTCATTCCATTTCAGTTTAAGCCCCAACTCCTTAATTACTCAGCTTTCTCAAGAGACCAGCAAAGTAATCCAATCACCAGAGCCAGTGTTCTCTTTTCTGGCTTCAACCTACAGCTAAGGTGGCCATACAATTTATTGTTCAAAAGAGACATTTCTAAATGCAGGAAGGGTGCTGTTAATAATTATGTTAGGACATAGTTATGTTGGGATAGTCCTGAATGAGCTAGTATGTCTGGTCTCCAGAGAGTTAGGGATATGTCGCGTCTGGAAATGGTTCTAGAACAAGATAAGTGGCACCTATTGAGAAACATAAGGCCACTGCAGGTGTATATTGAGTATTAATGGAATAAAGAATCTGGTTATACAAAAACAGCAACTTTTTTCCATCCCCATCAGCACTGGGTATGTGCTGGGAATGTAGCCTCCCTTGGGAAAGGCACAAAAGGCAGACCAGGGGGCACGGGGTACACATTCAAGCCAAAGCTGTTTAGCAGATAAAATCTGAAGTACGAAAGACAACCTAACCCTCAACTCTGACCACAGTTATCTTAGAAAAGAGGATTGGTGGTATGAAGACTGAATTCATAAATTGCTGCAATGAAACATAAAAGTTGGAGTTCTGAAGGTATAAGAAAGATTCTAGACTCATTTCACTTTTTTTCAAGCTATGTAGGAAATCAGGAGAAAACAACAACAAGAAGGCTACAGTGTTAAATTGATCTTGTCTGAGATCAGGAGACAGATTTAGCTCAGTGCCAGATGAGGTAATAAATACTTTTTGTTATTTTCACAAAGATTCCTTATGGAAAAGATGAACAACTGTCTTTTGACATTATTTTTAAAAATCAAGATTTTGTGATTTTTAAACAAGGTATATGTAAAGAACGCAAGGATTAACAGCATCTTTTGCCGGGTTTGTGCTACTTACCCTAAAATTTTCATTTTTCTTAAGTTTGACCAAGACATTTGTCATACATTTCCAATTCTCAGTTTTAAAATTCCAAACTTCTGCAGACAATATTGATGTTTTGAAGATACAGACCATTTGAAGAAGGCTTCTTAGTGGATCTGAGAGCTGCTTCATTGTCTTCAAAAATAGGGGGAAAAATTGCAGTATGAAAATTAGATTTAGAAAAAAGTGTATTTGCTGAAATATTGCTAATACTGCAAATGTTGTGTTTGTACTTTTGATTTGTATTAGAGAATGTTTTGTTAAGATATAATAATAGATTCACAAGTAGTTATTTTTCCTTTCAAGCCCAAAATTATATTTTTCTACTTTAGCAATTTATGGAATGTTAAAGACAAAGAAATTCTTTGAAATAATCTGCTTAGTCACATCATACACACCGACCTGTAATTTATAATTCTATCCGGCTATTATTTATCCTGTAGAAAGAGCCACTAATATTTTTTGAGCTACAAAGAAGTTAGAAATAAGAAAAATAGCCATATCAGATGAGGTTGTGAAATAGAATAAGAGAACAGGGGTGATGCCCTAAATATAAAGTTTACAGCTGTTCTGTTTGATTTTACAATGTCCAGAAAGGGAAAAATGTGAAGCCCCATTAAGAAGCATATTTAAATCTGCATTATGAACCTTGTAGGATAAGTGTTTTATAATTTGAATTACTGAAGTACTGCATATGAAAAGACTAAGCTTTTAATTAAAGAGTAAGTGATATGATAGCTTGAGTAGTGGGAATGAAACCTGCTAATTGTGATATAAAAGAAAAATCCAGAAAATAGACAAAGGACTGTGGTTTATGGACATGCCTGAACAGTAGAAGTTTTTTTTTTTTTTCCCATCAGTTCTGTTCTAAAATGAAAGGAAGTGGGTATTGATTCTTTTGCTGGGATGGGGTAAGTAGAACACACCAGAACTATTTGGAGGTATCAATTGGAAAATCAAAATGATCTTTCAATTAAGTCTAAGAAGGCTCTTAAATGTCATTAAATTGCTGTGAAACACTCAAGAAGTTTAAGACAGTCCAGGCCTCTGATTCATTGATGCTTGAAGAGAGAGGAAAAAGTTAATTTTTTTTAACTGTAAAGGAAAACCAGGGTTGAATTAAACAATGATAGAAAAATTGACTCACATTAACCATAGAAGATGCAATGAATTATAGCTAGATATTGGTATAAGTTTATTGCATGTTATATTCATTTATTTAGGGTAAGAAATTTCAGATTTGTTAGCATTTTGGATATATTACTTTAGTAAATAATGGTATTTCATAGAAAAAGCTTAAATGAATGCAATACAAGATAAAGGGTCTCAGATCTAGCTATTCCACTCATGAGAAATCTGGTCAGTCAACACATGTAATCATAACCTAAGGCTCATTTTTGCAAAGCAAACTGTAAACATAGAGTCAGGAAGAAAAAAAGGGTCTCCATCAATTTAATTTTGATAATCCAAATCCAAAATGGGTGTGAACAAAAATCAGAGAAACCAAGCTGTGAAAAGTAGTACTCTTCATTTCCTCTGTCTTTTGATGGCTTTGGGTGTTTTCCTGGGAATTCTGAATTGGCTTCCTAGAGAAATAAAATTTTGAAGACTGACCATCATCAACAAATATTTTTTGTGAATTTATTATGCACAAGGAAAGAGAGTTTTCCTCAAGCTGCAGGCACAAGTTAACATCCCACTAGCAGCATTTCTTTTGTCTTCTGTTACTACTGTGGGTCTCTGTCCCTGATATCTTGTCCTCTTCAACTTTCCCACACCTACAAAAACAGATGTTTCACTGGAGCTCATGAGTTGTTTAATCTTAGTTTCGCCTAATGATGAAGCTGTTTCTTATGCAAGAAAACGCAAAATGTGTCATGACTTCTTGGCATTTGAAACTGGTGATGGATCTGACACCTGTGACAAGCATAGAGCCACATCACACTTTTAGACTACTGACTCAGGTCATCTTCCTAAGGACTGTGGAGCTCTCAGTCACCAAAGCAAAAGGGCCCTCAGTGTCCTGATGGAATTGTATTGTTTCAATGTAATCCTTCAATTCACCAATGAAATTCCACCCAATAGCCAGAGATGCTTCATACTCTCTCCACCACAAAGATATTTTTGGCTCAATTAAACATCAACCCTGTTTGCTTTGTTTCATATTTGATATGTTTTTAATCTGTATCTTTACTCGCTCTATAATTTTACACACACTATGTCACAGGTTAAATCTGGGGTTAGAGTTTT
The DNA here is from genome assembly GCF_047511655.1 of Castor canadensis. Classification (NCBI taxonomy): domain Eukaryota; kingdom Metazoa; phylum Chordata; class Mammalia; order Rodentia; family Castoridae; genus Castor; species Castor canadensis. The sequence continues at coordinate 75,965,361 of NC_133399.1, read as the reverse complement.
TTTTTTTTTCCTTTATTGGTGTGCTGGGTATGGGTACATTGTGGCATTTATATAGGTTCTTGCAACCTATCAAATATATCGTACATGAATTTGCCTCCTCTACCATTCTTCTTTATCCCCACCTCCCTGGATCCCAGGGTAGTTTCAAAAGGTGTTTTTGCGTTTACATACAGGTATGCACAATTTTTACACTGCATTCAACCACCTACCACCTGTCCCCATCATCTCCCCCCTCCCACTGGTACTGACTCTTCCCTCTGGGCAGCACGTGTGCTTCCCTCCTGTTCCCTAATTTTGTGGAAAAAGGAGAAAAGATAAAATGATAGGCATGTCATTTTAGCCTGTTTGACATAAAGGTAGCTACACAGGTCATGTACAGGGGTGGAGGGTGTAGAGAAACTAAGAACTTGAATAAGGTTGATATATTCTCAATACAAGAATGAATATAGAAATCTTAAATGGACTGAAACTACCATAAGAAAGGGACTAAGGTAGGATGAAGAAAATTAGAGGAGATAAACCAAATGGGGTTATAATACATATATACATGGAAATATCACAAGGGGGTAGACTTTTGAAACTATTCATTCTCTTTAGAGAAAGTGATATTATGAAACAGCTTTTGTTTTGCAGAACCTCACATTTCTGAGGCTGCATTAGTTCTTAGAAGATACCCAGACCTGCACATGGACTTCTGCGCAGGGACTCCATTACAACCACTGTGACTTTTGACCCTGATTTCTCTCAAGATACAGAATTTGACTCTGATTTTTCTCAAGATATAGAAGTGTTTATGTCCAGGAGGAAGAAAAAATAACAGAGGTGTAAGACAGAAACCATATCCTCAAGGTATGTTCACTTTACTAGAGAAGACACATAGCTCTTAAGGAAGAGCTAAAAGAGATATCTGCCATGCAGGTAGCTAGGAGAAGAAACAAACAAATGCAAACCAGAGAATATTGTCAAGTCCAGGTAAAGATGGGGTCTTGCTAACTTTTTGCTTAGGCTAACTTCAAAACCATGATCCTCCTGATTTCTACCTCCTGAGCACCTGGGATTACAGGCATACACCACTATCCCTGGTCCCTAAAATGCAGAATTCTGAGTAGGTAATTTTGCAGGAAAGAACTTATACTGTGTTCTTTCTTCTCTTCTTTTCTTTCCCTACTCAGGGTCAGGGCTCAGGACCCTTCCTATATATTCACCTCAGCAGAGACTCTGCCAGGCAACCAATTCAGGCACACTGCCCACACCTCCTGCACCCATGTCTCATGACCGAATAATGAAGTCCAGTCACCATACTTTGTGGTCAGTCCACCATAGCCCCAAGCTGGAAGGGTTTCACTTATGTAAACACATGGATAGTCAAAAGAACTCTAAACCAGTTTTGTAAGTGTATTTTGAATTCCACAAGGAATTAAATCCTCTGAAGTTTGGCCCTTCCATTGCTTATTAATCTCATTGTGAGAATGAGTAAACTTAGAAATCCATAAATAAGAAAATCTTTTGAAGAGATTGTTACTTAAAATGTTTTTACTTGTGGAAATAGATTAGTTTTTAAAAGAAGCAAATCCTTTCAGGAATTATATCTAAACTCAAGACATTAAATATCTAGCAGCCTATAGAAATCACTTTTGTATTATTTTAGAATTAATGAAGTCAAAGAAGATTAAGTTCCCTAAAATATCAAAAACTGCTTCTCATGATTCAATGAATTTTCAAAGAACATGTGTCAGATAACAAGTGCTTCCTAGAACATATCTTCATTTTGTAAACTGTTCTTCAGCCTCTAATATTACAAGAGAGCTTCAGAGTTTTATAAATTCTAACCCTGTTCTGGTTCTATTAAGTTCGGCTTCAGATAGGAATTACTTTTAAAATTAAAAATCATTCTTATCGATCTAAGAAAATAATGCCTTTTCCACCAGAGATTATAACAGACTTTAAGTACTTAATATAAAAAAATGACCATTCTGTCCAAATTTAATCATGGATTCCATGCAAGTCCACTAAAAAACTCAACAGAGTTAGTCTATATAATTGGACAAGCTATTTCTACAGCTTGGATGGAAGAGTAAAGCACTAAACAATGTGCAAACTTATCATAGGAGATTTTAGACTTTGTTGCAAAGCAAATATAATTTAGAAAGAACAGAATTTGTCCAGAGATGAGCAGACCAAGGAAGCAGAATAGAAACTTCAGAAATAAACCAAATATACAGAAATTTGATAATTAGCAAAGCTGAGTTTGAAGTAAAGTGGTAAAAGGAAGGACTGTTTACAAGTGGCACATTTACTTACAGGTACAAAATACTGGGATTCCTACTCCCCATCCTGTACAAATGTCACTTTATGGTAGAGTAAAGACTTAAATATTTAAGAAAAAACAACAAACGTTTAAAAAGACAACATAAGGAATATATAAATTACTGCTAGGGCATTTAAAAAAGACATAAAAGAACTAGCAATAAAAGAAGGACTGATAAGACTTCTACTTTAAAATAAAGAACTTCTGATCATCAAAGGATGCCAATAAAAAGTTAATGGACAAATCTCCAATAGGAAGGATGTGTTCGCAAAACACAAACCCAAAAAGATGTGGATTGAAGAGCATATAAAAAAAACTTACGAAGACATTTAAAAATGACAATGCAATGATTGGCAAAAGATGTGAATAGGACATTCTCAGTAACAATAATAGCATACTTTATGACTAAATATGAAAAATGGTCAACCTCAATAGTAACCAGAAAAACTCAAAACTGTATCAGGACAGCATTTCATATCAACCTGAGAGGCATTCTTCATAAAATAACACAGCATAGACATATAGTTTAACTTTTCACGCCTTTGCTTTTCTATTCTGAGAATAATTCTTTTCACCCTTGTTTTCTGCAGCCTGGTCTGTTATTCTACATTCTTTTAAATCCTAATACCTTACCTTTCCATTACATCCTTTCTTCTCACCCTTATATCAATTTCTAATGGATTTAACAGGAAACACACATTCCTGTTCAACTTGTACAAACCTGTGAAAGAATAAAAGGAATGAAAATGGAAATGGAAATTTCAGGCCACCAGATGTCTTCATGTGTATACATAAATAATACTGCCATAAAGTTGACCTCAGCCTACCTTTTAAGTAAGAAAACACTCGCCAACATGGATAATTATGGATGATTCATTTGCTATTAATTTGCTGAAAAATCAGTTCAGAAAATGTGAACAATACATATATTAAACCTGAAGTTAGCATATGACATTCAACAGAATCATTTTCCTCGCATATTTTTCTTCTAAGAAATTCTCTAGATGGTGTTTTTGCTAATCAGCTTAATGAGCTTTTTGGAATTCATGAAGTTTAAAGATCCTTTTAGCTCTCAGATTTCAGCTCTGTGTTTTCACTATGACGGACTGTTTACTTCTATAAAAACAGATTGAGGAGCTATTATAGATGTCTATCTCTTCCCAACCCTTCTGTTTCTGACAGAAGCGCTTTCTTTCCCTGTCTATGACTTCTTTCCATTTTTCTTGGTTTCCATCCTTTTTCCACCCTCTTGCTGTGATTTCCTTCACCTTTTATTGCTCTTTTGCACTCAAAAATTTAAAAAATAAATAACTAAACAGAAAATGTTACCTTTATAAAATATAATCCTTGACAACACTACAAAGCATTTCTAGTACTCTTTATGAAATAACGCATGGTATAAATAAGGTAGTGCTTCTTCTTCCCATGGTATTATAAAATAAAATTCATCTACTCATAATGGACAAATGACCAATCCTCTGCTTTATCATAAATTAACTTCCTCAAGATTTCCAGGAATTTTCAGAGTTCTCAAATCAATAGCTCATAATCTAGCCTTCCTGAACAAGAACTCACAGCTGGTTTACACTTTGCTTGCACATCTTCTCTGGCTCCCATGGAAACCTCTCATCTGCCAAGATTCTGACCCCAGACACTGACAAGTCTTCATGCTTGAGGAGACAAAGAATCTCCAGACTCCAGGGAGAGATCAGGGGAATGGTGTCCTCTCTAAGATATCACCCACTTCCTTCATCTGAGTAGCAAGGAAGTCCTGAACCTATGGGCATCTCAGTTCTTCATTTAAAAAACAAGACAAAACAAAAAAACCACTGTCAGGTTTTAGGTGAATCTGGGGGAGCCCATGGCTCACTCTTAACCCAAATACATGTGTTAAACAGACCCTTTTGCATGAGATAAAGAAACTTGTGCTATCCTCCTAACTCACCTAAACTTTGAATCATCCTTCCATGCTCCTCTTCCATAATTCATGTTATTTATCTCCTAAAATCAGTTCCCAACTTAGAACTTAGAATTCACCCTTCCTCCCAGCCCTTAAACCTTCCTTTTCTCCCCCTTCACATTCTAGTTAAAAGCAATGACTTCCATGTGTGTCAAAGATATAAGCAGATCCCAGAAGAAGATAGCATTCTAGCAAGCCAGCCATTCCTAGGGGCCTTGTTAAATTATTAATTAGATCGGCTCGCCAGACCTGGAATTTGAACCTGGTGACTGATCTTGGTGAAGGTTACTGTTTGTTTACCATCCCAAATGGGAGAGAAACTCACATTTGCCATATTTCAAGGTCTAGCTCACACTTAGCTTCCTTTCTGGCCATAGGACTTCACTTTTTCATTTATCTACAGTGCTGTATGTTTTCCTCACCACCTGTAAGTACATAGTAAAATATTGAATACTGCACAAAAACATAAGAATGTATACATTATTTTGAAATTTCATCTCACTGGAGAAAGTCCTGTTAAAGTCCAGGCAACTCTATTTCATGTTTCTCTTATGAAAATGAACAAGTATAGATTAATTTTATTTACATGGGATTATATACTTCAATTTATACCTTGACAATTTAGGTTGTCTTTTTCTTTAACATTTCCCCTTCCATGAAAGCTCTTGCATTTTTCATTGAGAGCTGCTTGTTGTGGGTATATTTTTTCTTTTTATTTTGGCTGCAAAATAGTCTTAAAAATGAGCGAAGGGCCAGCAGAATGGTTCAAATGGTAGAGCATACGCCTAGCAAGTAAGAAGCCTTGAGTTCAACCCATAGTACTGCCAAAAAATTTTAAAAAGCAAGAAGCATCCCTTCACCCAACAATTGCCAATGCATCCAACTCCTTACCAATACAGCTGCTATCTACTTCTCATCTATCCCCTGGTGCATCCTTCTATTTACATAATAAACAACAATCCTTATTCCAGTGGCTACCTTTATATGTGTTTCACATATATCTTTGTCATGAAACAATATATAATGTCATTTTATATGTTCTCAACCATCATACAAATTATAATACTGCACCAATTTCTTTGGAACCTCCCTTATTTGCTTGATGTGAATTATTATGAATAATTCTAGTTTAGTCATTTTTACTATTATATAGCTTTCTTCTACATGAATGTACTTCAACTTATCCATTCCTTTGGTAATGGGCATTTATATTATTTTCAACTTTGCTCTTCTGGGGTATATTGCTGTGAACCTATTCTCCAGGTTGAGAGTTAGTATAGTAGGCATTTTAGAATATGGGCCCTTCAAGATTTGGAAACAGCCCAGATACCCTACAACCATCGAAGAGATTAAGAGAGTGTGGTATATATACACAATGAAATATTTATCTGCCATAAAGAAGGATGAAAATCTGTTGTTTGCAGATAAATGGATAGAACTTGAGATCATCATGTTAAACAAAATAAGCCAGGCTCACAAGGATGAGGTCACATGTTTTCCCTCACATGTGGAAGCTAGACCTAAAACATAAATGCACACATAAATGAATATATATATACATGTATATGATCTTATACACACATATATATTTATATATGCTTATGTATATATATATATATAGAGAGAGAGAGAGAGAGAGAGAGAGAAAATGATTGTAAGAGTGGGTCTGAACGAGGGCACTACAGGAAGGCAGAAGAGGAAAAAGAGAATGATAGGGAAGATCTTATAACAAAATGCACTGAAAGCAGATGAATAGGGGAGCAGGGTTATAGAGAACAAGTAAATAATAGAGGAGGCTAATCTGATTAAAGTCAGACTTATACAGGTGTAACATACCAAGGTAAAAAACCCCTGAACAATCAATATACACTTAAAAAAATGGAGGACAGGAAGGCAAAATAGGTCCTATCCTCAGGAGGGTTCCAGTGGGAGGGAGAGGGTAAACAGAGAGGGTGAAGGAGGTAAATATGATGGATGCACTTTGTATTTGTGTATAAAAATTGAACAGTGAAACCTGTTGACATCATTCTAAGAAGGGGGGGGATGAGGGACTATGATGGGTGGGGCAAATCTAATTAAGATATATAAAAAATATGGGCCCTAGCATTAGACTGCTTGAATTTGACTTTGGTTGTACCACTTAGTCGCTAAGCAAGTGTGGCAAGTTATTGAACCTCTCTGTGCCTCAGTTTCACATTTTAAAAAGCACATAAAACAGTATCTGTTTCATAGGACTATTGAGAGCAGAATTGGCTGTAAGCACAAAGAATTAAGATTTTTATAATCCAAAAATAGTCTAATGCTAGCATTTTCAGATGGTTCAACCTAATAACCGAGTTCATTCATATAACAAGCTTACAACTGTATCTGTATAGCAAGTACTCAGTAAATGTTAGCTGTGATAATAACAACATCTCTTTGACTTCAAGTATCTTAGAGTTTTCTAATTTATATCCAAAAATTGAACTGTTGGTTTAGCTGGGGGTGTAGCTCAGTGGTAAAACGCTTATCTGGCATGTGCTAGGCCTATTCCTCTATTCCCAGTGCAATGAAAAATGAAATGCCTGTTCGCAAAATCTATCTAAATTCAATCTTTACTTCCAGAATGTTCTACAGAAACCCTCTTATTCAAGGTATGTTTTATCTTTTCATATATTTGGTTTTTAAATACGCTTTCAATAAAGTTTTTAAATATTCATCCTAAAGGTTGCTTGGTTAGTTTCACCCTCCTTCTTCTCCCAGTTTTGAAGGCTAACGCCCTTCCTATCGGGGACAGAGGAGTGTGTGACCTCCTTGTGCTTTTAGGGATTAGCATGATTCATTCCAATGGTCAGATGACACCTTTCCTCTCACAGCTTTGAAATCCTCTTTGTGAAGCTTCTCCAAGTTATCACCCCTAGTCCTTGAACTCTGTTTCTTGGGCTTTCCTTTGTCTCATGGAGGAAGAGACATCCTGCTCCAACTCTGTCCCAGATGCCTGGAACAGCTCTCATCCTATCTGCCTGCAGCCCCCAACTCTGCCTCTCTACTGTTCACAGCAACCACACTACCATCATCTCTGCCTCCCTTTTTCCCATTCTTCCTGCTCCCCTTCAGATCAACAGATTTATTCTGTTGCATGACATTCTTTTACTCCCAGGATAAGACTTTCCCTATGAACAGACACAAAGCTTTAAAAATGGCCAAATAAACCAAGCTTTCATTAGTTTCACAAGCATGATACATCCCAGAAATGCGTTAATGATAGGGGAATGCTAAGTTAGTATAAGCAATTATTAGTAACAACTATTTTGAATAGTTTCAGAACAATATATACTAAACAATTTAATGCCATATTTAATGATATATTAAATGAAAGAACTGCAAAGAGAATTTCCACAAGATAATACAGTGTAAAGTTTTCCCAATTAACGTGTAATATTTGAGAGAAACAAAGTACTCAAACCTCAATTGCCTGTATCATCTCCTTACCTTAATTATTATCTACTTCCTTAATATTATCATTTTTTCCCTTTCTACTGAATTTTTTTCCATCAGCATTTAATTCTAGTTTAGTATTTTCCATCTTTAAACATAAAAACAAAACTTCTTTCTCCACTTTTCAAAGCTAACTATTTCAAAAGCATCATTTACACTTTTTGTCTCTTCTCTGCTTCCCATTTCCCCCAATCCTTTTCATTATGGTTTACTGTAGTCATTTACTCTGCTTTCAGATGACATTTGTCAAGGTCCCTTGCCATCTTCCATATGACAGCTTTGTGTCCTATCTGCCTGAACCTCTGTGTTGCATTCCACAACAGGGCAGCCTCCTGCTCCAGCTCAGGTCCTCCATCTCTTCCGCCAGCCTTTCTCCCACCCCAATCTCACTTTTTGGCATGCTCCTTTTGTTCCAGAAGCATTGTTGTTCATTTCCTAGAACATGCTTGTCAGTTTCTTTATCCACATGCTGTTCCCTCTTTGTAGAATGCCTTTCCCAACCATTCCTCATGGACACACCTCTTCACCTTAAATGCGGCTTGCTATGAAAGAAGTCTTCATTGACCACTCAGCATAGTGAGGGCCTCTTGTACATTCTCACTGCAGCTAGTACTTGCATGTACAAATACACATATGTGTATATGTTTAATCTTTATAAGACTAGAAACTAAATAGTGTTTTATTTTTGGGGTTTTTTTGGGGGGTGATAGTTCTAGGGTTTGAACTCAGGACCTTGCACCTGCTAGGCAGGTACTCTACTGATTGAAGCACACCTCCAGCCATTTTTGCTCTGATTATTTTGGATATGGGGTATCATTTTTTGCCCAGACTTGTTTGAAATAAAATCCTCTTATTTTAGGCTCCCCACCATAGCTGGATGACAAGCACATGTCACCATGCCCAGATTTTTCCCATTGAAATGGGATCTCGGCTAGTATGGAAACATGATTCTCCAGATCTCAGCCTCATGGATAGCTTGGGGTAACAGGTGCCTGCCATTGCACCCACCTATTGGCTTAGATAGGATCTTGTGAACTTTTTCCCGATCCTCCTAATCTCAGCCTCCCAAGTAGCTAGGATTACAGATGTGAGCCACTGCTGCTTGGCTTTTTTTGTTTGCATTTTTTTTTTTAGCTTTGTGGTGTTTTGTTTATTTGTTTTTGAGTTAGGTTCTTGTCTTGTAGACCAGGCTTGCCTAGAACTCAGTACATAGCCAAGACTGGCCTCAAACTTGAGATCTTGCCTCAGCTTCTCAAGTGCTGGAATTACAGATATATGCCACCATGCCTGGCAGAAACTACATAGCTTTCTTGCACATTGAAATACCTCTGGAATTGGTGTATATTTGGCTCAGTGTACATTGTATGTTGGATCAAAAAATTCTAAAATATAACACATACAAAACAGAACACATATGATGAGAGCTAAAATGAATGTTGCCTGTTGAAAATGTTCTTTGGAGTGAGAGCATTCTTAGCTTTGAAGGGAAATGGATATTGAGTGTAGATGGTACTCAACAAATATTAGTATAATTTGTCTTGTAGGTCATATTTTAATATTAACAGACATTTCAATATTCTGATCTATCTAAATGGAAAATTTCATTCTGGAATTGGCTACATTCTCTGTGAGTGTCAGCATTCCTAAAGAAAAGATAAGACATCTTCCCATTAAAATGATTTATGCTTTGAATAACAATAAAAATTTATAAGATCAAAGTAAAAAGTCAATGTAGATTTAGTAGAATATTTAATAAAAGCTCTTTTATATGTTATGGCTTATAGGTAGTTAATGTTCTTTTTTATTGTGTGATGGGAAAACCCTACTCTGCTACCACAGGAATCTGTAAGGACTTTGGGCTTGAATTCCAGGTAGCTTCCTAAGGAGCAGGTGGCCATAGCATTCCGGGGGCCATTTCCACTATGGTTGATGAAAAGCCGCTGAAAGGATTCTTTGAAGAACAATTCAGCTTAGGAAAATCATTACACAACCAAATAGGTTCATATAAAAATGTTTCATTTTGTACATTTTTAAGAAAAAAATCCTGCATAGAGACATTAGATATAGATCATAATTCTTACTAGTAATGTTTGATAATTAATAAGTTGCATATTGGCTCTGGAAATGGCACATAAGATGTTAATGTTAATTCTATGTATAATATAATAATATGATTTTAAAATGATTAGGAATTGACAGAAAAACAAGAATAATGAGAATGCAGCATACAATCTTCAAGGAAAAGCTATAAATAAGGGTTTAAACCACCGATATAGAGACATTTTTATTCATTTTTTGCATTCCTATGCCACTAGTATAAATGCCAGAGACTCCACATCCTAAATTATCATTACTGCTGTTTTGTCTCTTTTCTGCCTAAAGAGTTTGAAGGCCAGTATTTTTTGCTTTGTTTCAAAGCACTAGCCTCAGAGTGGCTATGCTGCTGTAGTAGGTGGGGTGAGGAGGTGCCTGTAATAAGTCATGGTTCCTTTGCACTGTGAATTGAGGATTAGATTCACATCTTATAAGACCTGGGAAGTGATGTTGAACCACCTTCTTGCACAATTACTCAGCAGCAGAATAAATCTAAAATAGAATTCCAGCTAGTTAGCTTTCTTCCCCTTCTTTTTTCATTTTTTCCTTCCCTTTCCTTCTATCATCTGTCTATATCATCAATCCATTTATCAATTATCTATTCACCATTTTTCTTCCTTTCTCTCCCTCTCTCTAACATCTCTCTTAATATGTTGTTCCTGTTTTTATTACTCATGTGCATCAGCACTGTCCCATAGAAATTTCTGTGACCTGGTGATATTTCTTATCCGTATTGTCCAGTATTGTAATCAGTAGCCACAGTTGGACTATTGAACTGTTTCAAACACTGTGAGTACTTGAAATGCAGCTAGTGCAGTTGCACAAGTGAAGATCAACTATTTAATTTTAATCAATTTAAATTTACATTTAAATAACTACATATGGACAAAATGTAACCCTGACCTCTGGGATATCACACACCAGGATACTTGCACTAACAACATTCTGCATTAGATATTTAGACAGTTCTTGAGTTGGCAAGTGTAATATTCTTTATCAAACATGAGCTCAACAAACTAACCATACAGTAGAAAGTCATGTTAGATAAAACAAACATATATGCATAAATTAACAGATACAAGATAGCAAAAAATTCACTGCCTATGAACATATTAAACAATCTTACAAAATGTAATAAATAGGTTATTGACCAAGTAATTTATGTTTCCAGTGTTTTATATTATCCTCCAAAAAATGTTATTGGCAGAGTTTGGACTTATATTCCAGGTTGGACTCTTCTACCATCTATTTGGGATTGAGCAATTCAAATTGATCATTCTCTAAGAGCTGTGAATTTTCCACCTGTATAATAAGGAGTAGTGCCCATGAACTATAAGCATCTTTATCTCTATTAGATTCAGGAAGTTAAGACCTTAGAAATTTTCTTTTTCTAGAACATCTTTAATGCATGTTTTACTTGTCTTTCAAATATTAATTTAGAGATGTGGGCAAGAAATACATATCACTTCCATGTCTTAAAGTATTTTTAATACAGTTCTAAATGTTGAGAAAGAGACAGAGGGAGTCAGACAGAGATAGAACAATAAAGAGAAACTATAGTTTTTATTTTATTTTGTTATTTTCTTTTTCCCCAGAAGGGTAGTCTTCAAATACAGCTATATATGCTGACAGAGCATAGATAGATACTTTGCACACAGCTAAAATGCTCCTAAGGAGTATGGGATTGTTGAGGTTTTGGTTCATAGAAGCTCTGTTAACAGTCCCTACTAGAAGAGATGCTCTTTTGACCTATGCTGTGAGTGTTTACTAGGGCAGAATTTGTTTAAATTTGTTTTCTCTTTGTGTGTAGATTATCTAGCTTGCTCTCTTAGAATTTTTTCCATAAATATTTAGAAGTTAAAGTCTGGTGTAGTGGCTAGATCACAGTTGTTTATAAAACTCCAACTTGTTAATTTAATAATGCAAGCCTGTAGCTCTTTAGAGTTTGGGTGTCTGACAAATTATTTTTGCTTATAACTTTAATTTTGAGTAATTGGGGTATTTAATTTCCCTTTCCCTATTCATCCAATACTTTAAGGAGTTATTACTGATTTTCTTCTTATATTTAGTAATGACTTATGGTGAGTATTCAACAAATTCAGTAATTATGATAGTATCTTTTGTAAATGGAAAGCCTAATTCAATCATTCCTACATAGAAAATATTTTTCAGTCAATTCTCTGTTATCCACATAATGGATGGAAGCAAACGAACAGATAATTTGAGTCACTGAATGGATTCAAATCCATTTCATATTTTACTTTGGAATATGCTTTAATATTTACATTTGAATGTGGGCATGATTAATATTTAGCCATTTAATCTAAGTGATGAAAGCAAACCTGTGGAAAGGTTGTCAGATGAAGTGGGAAGGACACCTGTCTTCAGACTGTCTCTCTCTCCACAGTATTCTACTTTTTTCACATTCACCTTTGAAATGGAAAACATCACTTAGCATACTGATGACAGCCTAGAGCAGAATTTACTTATCTCTCCCTTTCTGACTCAGACCTTTCCTGGGCCAGAGAAACAATTAAGTTTTTGTTTTGTTTTGTTTGGTTTGGTTTAGACCATTTCTCCTCCAGTTACTTCTGGAAGAGAATGGTTTAATTAGTCATGGAAGATGAGAATGCTGGTGAGGCTGTAAGTGTACACTACCTTGGAAAGCAATCAAATTCCCTCTGCTATAGTTAGTTTCCACTGGCTAAATATTTCTGTCACTGTTTCACAACCTAGAAGCTTAGCTAGTTTCTTTCTTTCTTATCACTGCAATAGGGTAACCACTGCTGTTGGAATTTCACAAACTCTATGGAAGCTGATGCCAGTGCAGTAAGGCAATTCACATTTATAGAATATAACAGCACAAAATAAAAATAAGAATGGTATACTGCTGAAATGTGTATGTATCCTACCACAAAATGCATCTGAACCTTAGGGGCAAGGGATAAGTGACATTTGATTTGTATTTGTACAAATGAATAGACACAATGCATATGCAGATGTTTACATATATATGTGATGAGTTTGCTAACAATAATATTTTGGCTTTATTTTGCCTACAGCAATCTAAACCACATTAATAATAATATATTTTAATACAATAAAATTGCTCATCTTTTCCTTTGGAGAGGGCAAGAATTCCAGAAATGCCAATAGATATGGTAATATATTGTAATGCCTATTAAAAGGCAAATGGCCAGTGTGACAATATAGGCACACCATATGTGCTATTTTTAAAGGTTGATTTCATGACTGGGATATAAGACATTTTATATCACAAGTAACTCTTCAGTGATTAGTCATCTTTAACTACATCTTACCTCAAAACTTCCCCTTGGTAAAGAAGAGGATAATCAGCATCTTCTAATAAACTAGAATGAGTGCAATTTAACCTATGGCTTTCAGAGAAAGCCAGTGACAAATTATTAAGGTCTGTGTTTAAATAATGCCTAAGTAGGATTTCCTTTTCCTCCTTTGCAAGACAGTTGACTTCAGCAGTTTCCAATAGATTTTGCCCAAGGTGATACTAAGATGAACACATTCCTTTAATCATTTGAAAAAGTTACAGAGGAAATGTACAAGTCTGTCATTTATGTCCCGCATCTTAATTTTAATTTCGTTCATAATATCCCTGAGTCTCTTCTTTTCTGTATATCAATTTTATCATTTAATACTGACAATATGATTTTTTAATTCTTAAAAAAATGAGACTTCAATGTCAATTCACAGAAAATTCATCCATGTTTTTGTTATTAGAACAGAGCAAGATTTTGAGAGTACTGAGTTAAGATAGCATATTTTGAAAAACAGATTACAGAAGATACTTTGAATGAAGATAGTACAGTATTTACATAGTGTACCATTTTAAATTAAGTGCATCTGACTGTTATGACCAAAGAGCTGACAGATTTTTTCATTGTCAATATCATGTATAGTTACCGTATGTTCATTATGAAATTGTGGGTCAATGGATGTGGAGAGACTTATTTTGTGCATACTAAGCACAAGGATAAGTGAAGTCTAATACACAAGAATATTTGCCTTTTCTTACATTATAGGGAAGGCGAGTGGCAGCTGCAGGTGCTGTAGTGACTTGAGCTGTCAAGGTCTCTGCAGGTTGCTGTTCTAAGAATACCAACTACTTAGTGACAATGCAAATTGTATATTGAATTTCTCTAAAATGTGTTGAGATTAAGGCCAGAATGAGGAGGAAGTTGACTCTAAGCAATTTATAGAATTTAAACTGTTTCATAAAGTCCTTAAATGTAAATCAAAAAAACTGCTTTAATACAATGCATGCAAAATGATACCGGTGTCAGTTTCAAATTGAAAAAGTAATTATATATGAACACAGAGAAAATGGGTAGCAGAATACTTAATGGCATCCAGAAAGAATAACATGAAATTAAAAATCATGTGATTATTATTTTTGGCATTTTTGTTTTGACCTTGGTAAGATAAAGTTCTAAGAATATTAGTGAAAATATTGGTCTCAATTGTAAGCAGTAGACTACAAACAAATCTGATTAAGAAAGAAAATCAAGCATTAAAATCGTAGATTCCTGGGTCAGGTGTGTTGATTCACCTCTGTAATCCCAGTTACTCAGAAGACAGATTGGGAAGATTGTGGTTCAAGGCCAGCCTGGGCAAAATGCTAGTGAGACCCATCTCAAAAAAGCTGGCTATGGTGGTGGATCTTTGTAATCCCAGGTATGTAAAGAGGCATAGTTAAAATGATCATCGCCAACCCTGGATTAAAAACACAAGACTCCATGCCCAAAAACAGCTAAAATAAAAAGGGCTAAGGGTAAGGCTCAAGTAGTAGCAAGTGCAAAGCCCTGAGTTCAAACGCCAGTACTGCCAAGTATGTATATTAGATTCTTATCTATATAATATATACATTAGACTTCTTCTAGGTATTGTTATTTAAAGCATTTAAATTTTAATTGGTGGGGTTTTCTCATTACAAGTCATAATGGAAAATTGTATAGAGCAAAGATTTTTCCTAATGCTCTGTAAGTGTAGCAAAGATAAGACTAAAATTATAAAAATAAAGCTAGACCTTTGGTCCTCTTGCTTAATGTTTACACTCTCTCTTCAACAAAATTAGAGATAAGGGCAAAACAATATCTGCTTGGAAGCGAGGGGGTGGGGCGAAAGGGATGGGCGGGGGGGAAGAGGGAGTAATGACCCAATCATTGTATGCACATATGAATAAAGGAAAAAAAAAAAACAAATGTATATTCACATATAAAAAAAATTAAAATAAAGCTAGAATAAACACATCTTCCTTGTGAATATCACATTATATGATAATTGTATTGTTGTTGCCTCTGTCTTATTTATCATTATGGTGTCAGCCTGACTCCTTACTGCTTTTAATAAACATTTATCCATTAAAGAAATCACTACCTGTGGCAGAATAGAAGCCCAGAGTTCAGGAATCAAAGGACTCTGCACTGGGTGCTGAGGACGTCTTTGTGGAATATGAGTTGGGGATTGAATGGCAAATAGGAAATGACAAGGAAAAATAACAAACTTTAGTTTTAAAAACTTTTGCTTTATTCCTCTAGAAAACTATATTTCTACAAAAATATAAACCCAGAAAACTACTCATTGGTACTTGGTTTCAGCAAATTAAAAATCATTTGAATTTTAAAAACAAATGTAATAGAATTTGATCATTGAAATGAGACAGAGAATGTATTTCTGACACATGTTCAAAGAAGGAGTGCAGAATATGGGAATTTCCTATTAAATGTGAAAAAACTCCTCAGGATGCAATGATCCACTCCTTGTCTGTGAGTCAGTTTTCTCAAAATCCAGAAGAGAAGGAAGAAAAGAATTGATATCTATATCTCACACATTAGCTCACACAACTTAACAAGAAATAAATAAATTAGCTGAAACTCAGAAAAAATGGAATTTTTCTAGATAAAATTTTAAATGTCAAAATTTCAATTATATTTAAATTTCCATTTTAATGGGACTATTTTATTAGTGTATTTATTTACTAAAAATATATGAATTTTCCCTACATGCTACACACTGTGTTAGGGCCTGGGTATACAATTATGAATGACACTGTTTTTACACTTGAGAAATTCCTAACTTAGGGCTTTCATTTTCAAATTTTGCTTAATGGAAAATTTGTTTCTATGGGAATCAGCAGGAGACAAATGTTAGCAGATTTAAGAGCATCGTGTGCTTCTGATGTAAGAAGATATTTCAACAAGCCACGCAAGAACATTTATCTGATTATTTTATGATCACACTGGGTACCCACTGATTTCATTTAAATTGTTTCTGCAAATAGGCTCTCTCATAAACTCTTCCTTATTTTCACCTTGCTTTTCTTTACATTTTCTTAGCACCTCTCATGGACTTTCTGGGCACCTGTATTGCTTTGCAAAACATTGTTCAGTCAATTTCCTTAGGTTGGTTCCCCTGTCCCTTTCACAAGTTAAGGCATTTTTTTGCAAAGCCTTCCCTTCATTAAGTATTCCTCCCCTTCATTAAGAATTCCTCACATATATGAATAGCATTTTATGACTAGTGATAAATACAAGATTAAGTATGATTGGACATGGACAGAAAAGGTCATCTATCCTAAACATATTTTAATTGAGAAGTATTTTAACTTGATGGAAAAAATACTGTACTTTTTATCTGGTAGAATATTGATGAATTGTGTGAACTTATAATAATTTACTTCACTATTCTTAAATAAGCCCCTATGTTTAGTAGCTCATCTTTTTATTTCAAATGCAAAATACGGACATTGAAGGAAGAAAAGGGAATAAGCAGGGACCTACCACTTTATATTGGACAAGAATGATACCTTTCAGGAAGAGAATTCTTTGCTGAGGACTGCCGTGTTGTACCTGCATGCACTCCTGTAACTGCATCCAAAGGAACACAGCAGGCGAAGAGGTGCCCACATATTGCACTTGTTTCAACTCACCACGGCAATCCTGTTGTTTGCCTGGGTCACTTGTTACTAGAGTCTTCATCTATTTTTACTATTTGTTCTAAAACTATCATGCAGTGGCTGGAGTTCAATGAATGAGAAACTATAGTAGTTTAACCCAGGTCTATCCATATGACTGGCAGAGTACTTTGCATGTACTTTCTATTGAATTTGAACATTTTACAACGTATCATGGGTAGCTCTTTGTATAGCTCATGTATCTATCGCTCTTATGCTATACATGAGGACTACCTTAAATTTTTAAAATGCATCCTATCTTTTAATATATCCCCATGAATCTTGATAATGATGAGGTAGAGAAAAAATAATGAAATATAGATACATAAAAAAGCAACTGTTTTATTTCCTTGGGTGCTTAAGCCCTTCTTATTTATTTATAAAAAGATTCCTTTCTCAGGTCTATGTTACACAAATTCACAAACACATAAGCACACAGGCACGTTGCAACCTCAGCTCCAATTTTTTTCCAGCCTAGTATATACTTGGACAGCCATTAACTACTCCTAAAACAGAGGAACTTTATCTTTTTTTATCCCATTCACGTTATATTTTATCAGAGCAGACAAATTGCAGGCCACTAATCCTACGTAGTCCTGACTCCTTTGAGAAAAGAAAAAGTCTGAATCATACGAATAATGGAGATACCTTTGGCAAGGAAGAAAATTACCTTTGACGAAATATAATAAGGTAACCTTTTCTAAATATCATAAATGAAGCATTTGTGATAGAGATGTATGGGCAAACTGTTACAACATTAACAAAATGAGCTATTATTGCCTAGGACCTGGGAAACTCTCATGGACCCCAGTGAACCCACCGACCATGGGATTAAGGAAGTCATCACTAGTAATTTTGTTTCCTATTTAATATGTCAATTGTTTCTTCATTTGTCCTAGGTCAAAATGTTCAGATCAATTTTTCCAACAAAACATTACATAAAATATTTCTAACAAAAAAGTACAAATTTCATATTTCAACTTGGCACTCAAATTTTACATTGGGAAACTAAGAAAATTTTAAAAAGACATTGAAAGGGTTGGAAAAACAGATTCAATTTATAAATGAATGTATTTTATTTTATGAGTAAACAAAAGCAGTGCTACTTCTAATCTACACACTAGTAGCTCTTAAATGGTTACTTTTAATTCAGATATGGTTGTCTATGTCTGTAATCTCAGAACACAGGAGACTGAGGCAGAAGGACTGAGAGATTTAGGCCAGCCTGGTCTACTTAGTGAGTTCCAGGACAGCCTGGGCAACATAACGAGACCCTTTCTTAAAAATAAACAACAACAGTAAAACCCCAAAACCAAAACAATAGCAACAATAAAAAATGGTTACTTTAATTTTCCACTTAATAGAGATACCTATATTCTCATTCTCTAATGCTATTTTTCCCCATCACATAAATTTATTGTTCCTTGACTTTAGGCTAGTAATTCTTTTTAAGACAATTGCTATCATTAGAGAGCTAATTCCCTTTTATTTTTTTAATTTATTTATTTTTAAATTTTTATTGTTTTATTATTCGTATGTGCCTACAATGCTTGGTTCATTTCTTTCCCCTGCCCCCACCCACTAATTCCCTTTTAGGTATTCTATATATTAGATGGAAGCATTTCTAAGTGAGGAGTATAAGATAGAAGGTCCTTTTAAGATGGTGAGAGAAAACAAATGACCAAAATGATGCAAATATGACACAAAAACGTTAACAAGAAATTCTCAATTACTTGAAGCAAAAAGTATCAAAAACACGGGTGAACAATTAGAAATTTAAAATGAAACATAGTGTCTTTTTGAAAGAACTGAAATTATAGTATCTGGTGTGAAAATGGTTTATCTTGAACTTAAGTAGACAAAGATCTATGATTTGAAATTATACTTTTTTTCTTTAAAATAATGGAAAAAAGAAATAGGGATTCTCTATCAAGAAATGTTTTTAGATAGAAAGTGAATGAATAGAAGCTGTCATTCTGTGAAAGTGCATTAGTTAAGAATCTTTTACATGTAAAGATAGATTAAACTCAAATTGTTTTACACAATGAAAAGATATTAGCAACTCAGAAGACTTCAGCAAAGAAGTGGTCAAGTGGCACAATGATAATATTGAAGACAGATGTCTTCCGTTTCTTCACTCTTTGCCTTCTACTGTATTTCTTTAATCTAAAATTGACTTTTAGCTTTAATTGAAAGCTCTCTTTCTGGTCACAAGATAGAGGGCAGCCGTTAGCAGAAAAGACACACTTAATACATTCAGTGGGAAGAAAGATTGTTTCTTCCAGTCCACTTCTTGGAAAAACAATGCAAGTTCTTTCCAAGAAGTCTACAAAAAAATTTCTCTACAATTTGCATAGGCTAAAATTGTATTATGATTCCAGTGGCCGGGAGTGGAGTCTTAAACAAAGTATACACACTTCCTGGACAAGGTGATCCACTTAACTAAGGTATAATTAAGATAAAAGAAGAAAGGACTCCTGAGTAATCCAACTGACAAATACCTTCCAGAGAGAGGTTGTTTGACTTTGCAGAGGTGACAGAAATTCATCCTGGGTTTGCCTGACATCTTTGTGAGCTCATTTAGAACAAGGAATGTTCTACCACTGAAGTCTTTCAGAGCAAGCTGACTGCCTTAAGTTGAGAGAGATATTAAGTTTATCTAATTATAGTTAAATAATATAATATCTTTAAATCTGAATTCGTCTTCCATTCTTTCCCTTTCTCGTCATTCAACTCGTCTTTATCACACAGAGACAGACAAATAATTGGAGTACAAACCAGAAGTGTGTTGAAAACATGATATAACTTCTTTGAATGCATGTAATTGTTTTGATGTTATTTTTTATTCTTTTCATTTCTTTTAAATGAATTCAAGAAACTTATAAAATAGGTTGGTAGATTGTAGCAAAATGGCCCTGAGAATTCTTTTTATTGTATATGTTTATTGGATAGTGTATACATCTCACCATTTTCCTTTGTGGGATGACAAACAATGATGATTGGGAACTTTCGTATTGTTCGTCTTTTCACCTATCCATGGTTCTATTTTCCAGCCCTTTCTCCACCCAATATGCTAAAACAGCTTTCCTTTTTCTTTTCTTTTCTTTTTTTCTTTTTTTTGGCAGTACTGGGGTTTGAACTCAGGGATTTGTACTTGCTAGGCAAGTGCTCTACCACTTGAGCCACTCCACTAGCCCATTTTGCTCTAGTTATTTTGGAGAAAAGGTCTTGTTTTTTGACCAGGCCAGCCTGGACTACCATTCTCCAATTTTATATTTCCTGCCATTGCTGGGATGGCAGGAGCACACCATCATGCCTAGTTTTTTTTCTGTTGAGATGGGGTCTTGCTAAGTTCCTTTTGCCCAGGATGGCCTGAAACCATGATCCTCCCAATCTCAGCCTCTTGTGTATCTTTGGATGACAGGTGCACAACACCACACCCAGCTATTGCTTGAGATGGGTTCTCACAAACTTTCTGCCCTGGTTCTCCAAATCTCAGTCTCCCAAGTACCTAGTATTGCAGGCATGAGCTTCAGGTACCCAGCTATCAGTTTTCTGATACTCAACATCTGAAAACCTTCCTATTTTGAAAGCATCCCTAATTATGAAGGATCAAACTCATGGCCTGGTATATGTCAGGCAAATGTTCTACCACTTGTTACAGCCCCAGCCCTAGATATTACTTCTTGGCATCAAGGGAACCAGCAGAGACCATGAATTAGGCTCTGTCAATTGCAGAGTTGTGCTTCAGACTTTTGAATCTTAAGGCAATGATTCAAATATAATATGATAGCTTATATGTGTATACTTGCTATGTTACATATTATGTCCTACATGTTTTACTCATTTAATTCTTACAATAACCATATGAGGCAGAAGCTCTTATTTTCTACATTTTCTTGAGAAAGTGAGCCTAAAGAACAGATTAGTTAATACAATATTACTCCCGGCAATTAGTTTTAAAAATCCACTGGGATGTTGGGCATTATGATCAAAGTTCCAGAAAGTCTATTTTGGTTTCCAACCATACTGGAATAATTGTCTCAATAAACAATTTAATTTGGACAAATATATAGGGAGATGTTTTGGGGGGTACTGGATAACAGGCAATGAAATAATGTGATCCTTGAGAGAAGGGGGATAGTACAATCCATAGCCACCCTAGCTCTCAGTCTGGATTAATTTTATGAATGGAACATGTGGGGCTGAAACCAAAACAAGAATGATGGTCCAACAGAGATAGGAAGTGGTAATCAGAGCTTGAGACTGTTGAAGGGACTGCTGGCAAAAAACTAGAGAAATTCAATGTTGATATGATGTTTACTGTTCCAAAATCTATACATTCAATGCAATTCTAATCAAAATCCCATCAGGCTCCTTTCTTTTGTGTTGTCAAACTCATTCTAAATTTCATATAAAATCAAAATACCTAGAGAAAGAAATAATTCTGAAAAAGAGGGCAGAAAAGCTCAACAACAAACTTGACTTACCCTACCTGATTTCAGGACTTAATATAGGTCTACAGTAAGCAAGTAGTTTTGTGTTGGCATCAGATTGATTACATATACCAGAGAATCTAAATATCCCTATGATTATAGGTGACTGATTTTTTAAAATAAATCATCAAAGTAATTTAAAAAGGAAACCCTGGATGATATAGTGTGTGACCTCATACCAACACAAAAAATAATTTGTATTAGATCATAGATTATAGAAACAGAAAAAGGAAGATAATTTTTGTGATCTTAATAGAGGTTGACATTTTTAAATAGAGTATTACTAAACAAACACTAAGGCCCTATGTTCAACCACTAACATTATAATAAAAAAGCACTAAACATTCTTTAAAATAATAAATTGAACTTTATTGAATTATTTCTGTACTTCCAAAATCACCATAACAAAAACTAGCAGAGTGAGAAAGATACATATAAATATATATTTGGGGAAGTATTAATCTCAAGGATACAGGTAGACTATGTGCAACTCATACAGAAACAAATACCCCCAATAAAAATTTGTCAGAAGACAGTATGAAGGCCCATATCTATAATCCCAGCACTGCAGAGCAGCAACAGAAGAGTCACAAGGTCCTGGTCAAGCTGGACTATATAGTGAGTTCAAGCACCTGGGATACATAGTGGAATTCTGTATCAAAAGAATGAAAGAAACAAGCAAAAATAGTTAAGGAGACTCAGCCCTCAAAGAAGATAGACACAGATCAATAAACACGTGACAACATGCTCGATATAATTAGTTACTGATGAAATATAAATTAATATCAATAGTATCATACTTAACACTCACTAGAAAGTATAAAATTTGAAAAATTGAGAGCATGCTATGTTTGGTGAGAATGTGAAGTAACTGGAGCTTTCATTCATTGTTATTGGAACTGTGACATGAAAGACACCACACCTTTTGAAAAACTGTTAGCTTCTTACGAAGTTAAATGTATACTTACAACACAGGCAACCACTCCACTTTTAGATATTTACCCATGGGAAATGAAAATATACGTCCGTTGAAAGACTTATGCACTGATAGCATCATTATTCACAATAGTTCAAAAGCAGAACCAATGCAAGCATCCAGACACTGATTAATACATAAACAAACCGTGATACACTTATATAATAGAATAGTATTCAGCACTAAAAAGAAACAATTCAATGATGCATGAAACAATGTAGATGAGTCTCAAAACATTATACTAAATGAAAATAAAAACATTATACTAAATGAAAATAAACAGACACAAAAACTACCACAGTGTGTCCTTCCATTTGTGTGTGCTTGCAAACAAGCCAATTTAATCTGAAGTGATAGAAACAGATCTGTAGTTGCTAGAGTGGGAGATTGGAGATTGTGAAGGGAAGATGCAAGGGATCAAAACTCATTTAGCTGTACCTTAAAATTTAAGCATATTGTTCTATGTCAATTAAACTTTCATGAAGTTTATTTTTAAAAGAATCACACCACTAGCCTTGGAGTCTTCAGTCCACTGGCAAGAATATTAAATGTCCCATGGAGATCATCTGAATCCCTACTTTCCTGTGGCTTAATTGTGGCTAAAATTGCAACTCCTCTGGTTCTACTCTAGGATCAGAGTCCAAATTTCAAGACTTCACTTTGATTTCTGTGAACTTTCTAATACCTTTCACCTTTTTATTTTGGCTTAAGTTAATCAAAGTGAATTTCTGTTGTCTGTTGTCTAATATCCTTACCTGAAAATAGAGACACTGTGAGAGGTTCTAAATTATTCACTGGACATTTAGGTTCTGCTCTTTATAACCTAGCTCTATAAATAGCATGATTTTTGATCATTACAAGGTGATACTATGTAACTCATTCTCTTAATTTGCTAACCATGCCTAATTTTCCCTGTGAGTCATATTAGTATAAAATCTTCTGAGTGTTGATTGAGTACTTTGTTCTTTTATTTGTGAGAGGAATTTATATATTTTTTAATTTATTTATTTTTTATTGTTGTGCTGGGTGGGGGCACATTGTGGCATTTACAAAAGTTCTTACAATATATCAAATATACTAGAATTCACCCCCTCCACCCTTCTTCTTCATCCTTCCCTCCTCCCATTTTTGGAAGAGTTTCAACAGGTATCATTTTTTTATTTACATACATGTGTACACAGTATTTGCTCTATATTCACCTTCCCATGCCCTTGTTCTTTATAAGGGCCCAACAATATTTATAACATGTGATCTGGGAAAAATTGGTTATTTATAATATTTCACTTTTCAATTTATCTCAATACAATACTTTCCTTTGTGGTATGCCAATAAGATGTATTACATTCATTATTGCCAATCAACCTCATTTTGTTCATAAGCATGGTAAGTCACAGATTAGACTTTGAAAAAGATTGATTTATAAAATAAAGTAATGACAGAAGTATTATTGGGCATTTCCTTAATTTCAAATTAAACTGAGATCTAATTAAACAAGACATCATTGTTAATAGTTTTTCTTTCTTTGGAAACAAATATTCTTCCTACCAAATGTTTTCTTGAAGTGCTCATTCTCTTTAAATACTAACTGAAAAATATATGTATAATGTTATCATGCAACTTGAGTAAAATTTTAAGATCATATCATACCATGAGTACACTCTTTCTAAATTTTATTTGGTGGCATACAATATAAAATAAAAATATTCATTTCATTTAAAAAGTCCCATCAAAGCAAGAAATTATATTGACTTTTTTCCTTTAGTTGTCTAGATAAATTTTATAACATAACCAAACAAATTACATGTTTAAAATAAAGGCATTCATACACTACTTGATTGCTATATACTTATAGTCATCATATTGACCCCTAATGATTTGACAGTCTATCAACATAGAAGTGAAAGCAGTCATTAGAGCATTTCCTTTCTTCGAAAACTAAGATTACAACAATTTCAATGCTATGAAAATAAGTCGTTCAATCCCAGGAGACAAGACGAATGTATAATTTCAAATAAGAGGCTACATTGTGTGGTTTGGTCTAATTAGTGTCGTAAGTAGTACACAACAAGAACTGGGTTCACAAGAATCATTTTTGTGATTATAGACATTTCAAGGCATCATAAAAAAAGATAGAAGACATTTTGGAATTGGGACAGCTGCTAGGAAGCAAGAGATGGATACCACATGTATATCACATGTATAACATTTATGTGTTAAGTTAGAAACAAAGTACATTTTTGTAAGATATACAGCTGTACATGACTTTCTAAACTAAAAGTCATTTGGTTAAACATGGTGTCTAATATGACTACTACTTCAGACCTCAACTAAAAATCTTCCCCCTTAAAATATGGGGTAAGAGGTAACACACTGAGTGGTATAATCACTTCATTCTTGGTGGAATAAATATTGCTTTAAAGTGTGTTTGTTTTCAGTATAGATTTTAATAAATAAGTTTTTATTAGTGTGTGTTAATATCTATGACATTTTAGTCACAAATATTAATAATCTCTCTCAGATTCAGGACGTCTCTTACATGAAAGTGATACCAACTACCTTAATCAGGTCAGTTACTAAGACCTTTATGGTCATTATTTTTCATGTAACATTTAAAAAATTGTTATCAGTAGAATATTAGTACATTCTTTTTTACACATTTTTATCAGTAATTCAATTAAACATTTTCATTCTTAATATAGTATTGGGTAGGTAACATTAAGTCAGTGATTAAAACACAGTTTGGAAGGAATTAACAAATTCTGCTGAAGTAGTTTTGATTGAAGGCCTGTAAAATTGTTACTAACTGACTAAGGTCAAAATAATGATGGCTGTTTAAAAAGTGCATGCTGATAGATATTGTTAATTTCAATAAACTTAAATGCTATGGTTGATGAATAAATCTGGAACTATTGCTATCAGCCTTTCATCTGTCCTTACCAACCTTTCTAAGGTAACATGACTGGTTCATAATCTGTGGATGCTTTAAGGCACATTGACTTGAAGGTACATGTGGGACCTCCACCAAGCTGAAAGTTAGGAAAATGTTTCTAAGTATTTTATAAGTAGAAAGAAGAAGATCAAAGGTGGGACACTGGAGATCCCTAATAATCTTCATTTAACTTCTTTTCCTGCCAAGCATGGTTGTGGTGGCAATGACAAGGGACCCCCCAGGGTTCTAGAGTGTGTGCAGTATATCTGGAGTAGTCTATTTTCCTTTTGTGTTGAGAGGTATCATCTTGTATTAAGAGGTGAATATATTCAGCTTTTTGATAGGTTTGGATCTGTCTATCTGGAGGAATCTCTGTCCCTATGCTGTCAGGACATAAAGATGATCTGTGTCGCTCTTCTATCCACAGTGTCAGAACCTGTCAGTCTGTTCAAAGCAGTGTCTTTATCTAGAAGGTCAGGCTGTGTGGTTGTTATTGTAGCTCAGCTGACAAAAGAAGAGGGAAGGTGTTGTGGGAGAGATGTGCAGAAAAGAGCATGATGTTCATCATATTGGCTTCTAGTTGGACTTGTGTAAATAATGTTGGGTGAAGAGCTTCTTTGCACGCAGTGTCTCGGCAGTGCCCCTCTGTGGGTGCTTCAAGGGACCTTCACTTTGAAGGAAGCATCCCTTGCCCACCAGTGCCTCTACTCCGGATCTGCAAATGCTTTCTCTGATGTGCCTTGAACAAAGAAGGTATCAGAAAAAGACCTCCACAGTCTAAATTCCAAGGATACCAAACATTTATGGAATGTAGAAGTGTGAAAGAGAAACAACACTACAATGGAGAAAATAAAAATAAAAAGTTAGAAGTAAA